>NC_052501.1:23868205-24127247 GCF_016617805.1 Bactrocera tryoni | reverse complement strand
TTGTTGTTGTTGTAGCGCAGAATTCTGCCGAGTTGACAAACTTTGGCCGTATACAAAATCCGGGTCCGTTTCGATTACATAAACCCAATTGTTGTGGGGTCGGATGCATACGGTACATACCAATTAACAGTGGCTGCGAGTTCTGCATGACTGAAGTAATATTTTGTAATCGCTGATGAAATATTTGTTCTTTCACTTAACTGTACATTTGCAATATAAAAATTTAACATTAAATATATACACATATATACATATCCGGCAAAATAAATGCCCTTAAAAAGAAGTGAACAAATGTTGGTTATGTCTACACTGCTTACTAATGGAAAAGCATAAAAAATCCTTAACATTCAATTCGTCAAAGCATTCAAACGGTTATAAAGAAACAATTTAATTTGCCTGCGGACACATTTTCCGGAGAGTACGCATATCCATACGGGAGACCAGAATGGTTCCTACTATTTCCGTTCAAATACTATCACTTTCAAAGCGTTCGTTCAATCTTCGTAAGGTTTACAATTTTTTGCAATAAAATTTTATGTAATTTATAGAAATATTTAACTCTTTTGCATAAAAGAAAAAACGTTTAATATTAATTTAATTTATACATTACAGCGCCATCTCACGCCAATACTTGCGTGAAAAACGCGCCATTGTCATAATTCGTTCAGAGAACGTAAAAGAATAAAAAAAGAATTTGTTAGCTTTTGACAGTTTACACGCTTGTCCGTTGTTGGACCTTCTCTATAAATATACGTTCTCTGATTCGTTTTCACTTATGCCGTCAGATGTCGCAACAAATCCAGCTGTCATATGTTATTTTAATATTTCCTCTTTGTTTTGTTTTGATTTTCTGTGCTTATTTATTCCCTCGTTATTTTCTTGTGTGTTTTTGTGCCGAATTGTGTTCATTGGCGACTGGTTTCAAAGTCGCCGACGTCGCTTTAATTATATATGTGCAAATCAGAAACTTACCAAAGCGCAATTGCATTTCAACCAACGAGCTTGCTACTTTTGCAAACGCTCCACAGTTTACACATAGTTGGCTAACAAATTACTTTGAATTTACGTTAATATATATTTTTTTCTTGTGATTTTCTATAAATTTTTATCAAAATGTGCGGAATTATTTACAATGGCGAACAAACGCGTAGCTTTACCAACGCTACAGCTGTCACAGCTACGACAATATGTCTGTCTGGAGCACAACAGCGTCTGGAATAGAGAATGCTTTGACTACACAACAACATCAACAATTCAAGGCAATCCATTGTACAAGCAGTAATAGCATACAGAGTGCTAATGCAGGTGGTAATAGCGGCACGAACAACAATCAACAGAGTAAAATCTTAGCCAGTCAAAGTCTAACAGCTATTGGAAGTCTCGCACATCCGCACAATATCAATCATTCACCAAACGGTAGCGGTAATACAAGTACTTCCGGCACTGGAACGGGTAGCACACCCCATTTGGGACAACATTTTCACACTTCTGCACTATCTGCAGCGACAGCAACCATAATTGCCGCAACAGCGGCTTCATTAGCTTCAGGACATACCAACTCACATAGCAATAATAACAACGGCAATCACAACAACAATAACCATTCTAACGCATATCAACGTAATAATAGTATTACTCAATATACGCCACCCAATTCCCGGGTAAGTATGGGGTCATGTGCTTTAGTGGGGGTAGACTGTATAACAGGCTTAAAACTGAATATTTAATATAAAAATGCTATTTATTTAAGATAACAAACGAATAAGCGCGATTGTTTTCGTTGTGTGCATAAACGTGTTGTTGGTCGTCAGCGAAAGCGACCGGTGGCCGCCCGATCAGTACACGCGAAAGATGTGGCGCAGTTAAACACAACGTTTCACCTGCTTACAAATACATATAGCCAAAGCTGGCTGTTGATCGTGTGCGGGTGATTGCACTTAAACCAGACAAGTTAAACCGGGAAAGCTAATTATTTTCGAAATTGTTTTTGCAAAAATAACAAAAGCTGCCGCCCAGGTCGCACTTAGTTCATATTTTGCGTTAGCTGTAAAATTCGAGTTTGTCTAATAAGTTTAATTGCAAAAGTCAACAATCGAGTATTTGCACAACGAAATTTTTAAATGCAAAACTTTTACCTGCTTTTCTTACTTATACACGTTTGCATGTGTAAATGTGCGTAATTTAGTTGCCATATTTGCTATCATAACACGATGTGGGCGTAACTTTTTTATAGCGGAAACGGTTGTGTGAGCAAGATTACACTGTATTCTATATTTTATGAAACTCTCTTTCGGTTTGCGAAAATTGCGAAAATAGTAGGAATTTTAATCTTGTTTATAGAATCTGCTAAATTTTCAGATATATCAGATATAAACGGCTCATGCTTTTAAATATTCTATTTAACCTAAAATCATTTATACACCAGCAAAGCAGAAACGTCTCGAAACTCTTTCTTATATAATATTTTTATACAAAAATTGCCCTCTAACAAGAACTCCTCTTTAGCAGAGTTGTTGCATACAGTCTGAAAATTTTTTATTGCTTAATAACGCATAAACACTGATAAAAGACCAACCCAAATTAATTATATATTATTGAATCACGCTCACTGTCTGGTTACCGAAATACATTTGTATAATTACAATTCGCGCATATATACATACATATGTATGTGTATACAAATAATAATATGCAACGCCGTTCTTTTCAATAGACCTTGCCGAAGACGTGATTAACCGTGGCGCTTTATGAAAATTAAATTTTATAAATAGTTTCACCCGCCGAAATGAAATTAAAAACAAAAAGCTACAGTTTCTTAACCCTGTTGTCCGCTTGTAAAGGCCATCGGCATTTGTTAGCAATTTAATTAGTCCGAAAAAATAACAACAAAAGACGAAATCTTGTAAATATGCTAAAATCAGCTGAAAAAAGCAAGAAAAATTCAACCAAAATCATTTATGAATTTCTGTAACGCTTAGTAACACTAAAGGAAGAGGGA
Organism: Bactrocera tryoni; assembly: GCF_016617805.1. NCBI lineage: Eukaryota > Metazoa > Arthropoda > Insecta > Diptera > Tephritidae > Bactrocera > Bactrocera tryoni. Next base: position 24,124,249 of record NC_052501.1, on the reverse strand, counting down.
AGCAAGGCAGACCAAGGGTTTGCTCCATTTTCGTGTCAGCATTCTGCGCGAAATTCTTTTTTAATATCAAGAAATGAAGTAAAACGCTTTTCAGGCTCGGCCGTTCAAGTCATCAAATCATATACATATACACATACATACATACATATATTTACTTTAAATAACAATTTAAGGCGTCCAGTACCTTAGTTGCGATTTCTTGTTAGTAATTTATTTATAATTTTTGGTTTTGTCGCACAACTGCATTAGCAAATGGTTGTTGGTGTTTTATATGACTGCCGACTTTCGCATACGATAACAAGTTTAATGTTTTGCCTTTTTCAAACCACGAGTAACACACTTTGATAAAAATAATTGCTGAAATTGTCGCTTGCTGGTTGATTTTAAAAAATACCTATGTAAATACACGTATGTATATATGTATGTATGTATGTACTATATACATTATATACAGTTGTTTTACAATTATTCACGTTTTATTCCATGCTTTTGAGTTTTGTGTATAAACAGTTATTTTTAATGTTTCAGCTGTAGTAAATTAGAAATGCATTCAAAACCGCTTAAAACTAGTTTAATATGTATTGATATTCACCACGAGCAGAGGTGAATTTTTATAAAATTGTTTATACACGATCTAGTCATACAGTTTTCGCGATATCGATCCGAAATTTTGCACTCGTTTCTTTTTCTTTAATTTGTCGGAACCGCCGATGCATGTCCTTGTATGGATTCTTTTTTTATCTGACGAGATATCTGCACGAAATTTTGCGTGGATTATTGCCCAAGTCAACAATATAATCGCATAGGAAATTATTCACATCGAACTACTATAGCATATAGCTGCCATACAAACTGATCGGTGAAAATCTAATCTTTGCATGAAAAGCCTTTTATTTGTTGAGATATCATTTCGAAATTTGGCATAGATTATTGTCCAAGACAACACTACAATCTCCAAAAAAATTGTTTAAATCGGACTACTATAACATATGCATAGCTGCCATAAAAACTGTTCAATCAAAATCAAGATTTAAACAATTTGTAACCTTTTATAATATAAGAAATGCACGTGTGAAACTTATTATAGCTTCGGTGCAACCATACACTAAAAATCACTGCTGCAAAATATTATTTCCTTTTACAAATAAATAAAATAATACATACATATAAACTACAAATCTAATATCGACGTCACATGTACTACATGTTTAGTAGAAATAAATAAGCATTTATTTTCCGCCGACACTATTCAATAAATAAGTGAAATCCACACACCATAAACACGAAATGTTTGATCTCTTCGTAATTCAACAAATACTAATTAATGTCAATCCGGAAATCTGCACTTACTAACATGTTTAATGACAGATTAGTTTTCAATTCAATTGGAAAAATGCCAAATGGGAGAGAAATACTTGTGCTCATCACCGAATAAAATCACAATGGCAAAAATAACACAAAAACCACTAGAACCATATTGTATGTAGCGGAGTCAATGAAATTCTGCTTGACTGCATCAGCCATTCAGATGTTTTGAAATATATATTTCGCCTGTTAACTTGCTGAGAATTGCTTTATTGCGTTTTACAATTCACATTTGTGTCTATTGTTCCCTTTGCTTTTTTCGTTTCCCAGCGCAATCCCCAATCATTCAGTAAAAGTTTTTTTTCATTCTGCACGCTTATTAGTTATTGAATATTCTTATGCTTTTTCCCCCAGTAATTCATCGAATAACTGGCTAGATTTGGTAACTGATTTGTAAAGCTAATTACGTCCGTATTTGTACACACATACAGAATACTTGATATAAGTTTATTTTCTAGATGATTATACATTTTTTATTTGTGGACATATTCGTAAACTTTAACATATGTTTTGCAAGCACAGTTAGCTGATGGCAGCTTGTACTTTTGTCGCTTTTCTATATTTAGTTGAATATAAGTATTAACTTATGGTATACATACATACTACGAAATATAAACTCATCAGATATTATAGCGAAGTATCAGGAAAGTCAGTCAATATAGTCATATCGTAGAAATTATATTGTCATTATTATTTTACGTGTAAAATATGTATGAAATAGAAAAATTGGCAAATATAAAAACTTGGGCCATAACTCCACAAATTAAGCAAGTATAATCACTAAGAACATGACAGAGCAGATTGGTCAATTTATACAACTAACATCCCCCTGCGGGTAGGGGGGACCCCCTTGGGTTCGGTGGGGGGGGAAACCGAATATACCGGTGGTAAGGCATGCCTGTCGTAAGAGGTGACTAATATCCTGGCTACCAGTTCAGAGCCGTATGGAAGCTCAACTGGTAGTAGCTTTGGCTACGAGGTCTGACCGGAGACTTAATTCTGGTACCACGGGGAGCAGTAGCCCTTGGAGGTAACTCCAATCTGCTCATTGGGTTTGGCCCTTTGTGGAGATTCGTGGTGGTTGTGGTTAAAACCCAAATGCGGGAAGAACTGACCTTGTCAGTTGAATGTGGAGTTGCATTGCAACCGGGTGCCGGCCCAAAGCACGGCAGAGGTTTTAGATGGGCCTCGAACCCTACCAAGGTGGTTAGTGTGTCCATGCCACACTGCCAATTGGTACTGAAAATGCTTAGCAGGACGCTGATCAACGCATTATTTTGATCCGCTGTACTTTTGAGCGCCGTGGAGTAAAGCTGTCGTCAGCAGGTACCCACGTTAAACACACCGGATGTTGTCCAACTAACACTGCTCTGTACAAGTTTGGCGCGGAAATTTAAAGTGCACTGGATAATGGAAAGGTAGACCTTATGCACGTTCCTAGATTTCGAATGTGCTTTTGGCAATGCGTCTGATGAAAGTATTGCAAAACCATCAGAGAAAGCGAATGTGCCAAACCAGCCCGCAGATGGATGGAGGCCGTACTGCACACTAGGATAGTTGAGACCACTGAGAGGGATACTAAAATTCGTTTCGGCACTAAAAGAAATTGCCCACAGGGTGGAGTATTATCCCCCTTATTTGGAGCCTTGTCGTGCGTGAGCTTTTTGAGCTGCTAACCAACAATGAGATCCATTGTCAAGCGTAAGCGAACGAAATTGTTATATTAGCAAAAGTTTTGTTTGAGAACACTCTCTGTGATATCGTGCAAAGGGGATTGCCTGACAAAGGCATTGTGCAGTGAGATTGGACTGAATATCAACCCGTCGAAAACGACAATTGTCGTCCAAAAGAAGATAACTGCCGGGCCTTAAGATCTTATCAGTTGACTTATCAGATCAAATATCTGGGTTTCACTGTGAATTCCACTCTTCGGTGAAAGCAGCATGTTTATCTGTCCATTGTAAAAGTCACAAAAGCACTCATGTTGTGCGATCGACTGGTTGAGAAATCCTGGGACAGTAAGCTAAGGATTATCAGATGGATGTACATAGGTGTGGTGAGACCGATTTTTACGTATTGGGCTTGGGCTTCGAAAGCATCGCAGACGTCGGTGGGACTTCAACTATTGTAACTACGCGCATCGGGTGGCTCTTCTCTCGAGGAGCAGCATTACCAAACGGATAAACGTCACAAATATGTTTAAAGTTAGCCTCGGCAGTGAATAGATTGATTCCACGCTTGACCTAAGGGTTAGCACTATTAAGTGGTACACTGACGGCTCGAAAACGTCAGAAAGAACAGGTGCAGCGGTCGCAGGACCGCATACCAAACTTGCCATACACATGGGAGAATTCCCGAGAATTTTCAAGTAAAAAATAAAGTTCTTCCATGGAAACTTTTTTACTTGACAAAATATCTTCAATAAAATTCGCATGGTTATTTTCAAAAATAACGTTATAACTTCCGAATAATTTTTTTTAGATCGGACTACTAAAGCATATGGCTGCCATACAAACTGACCGAACTTTTTTTTTATCTTTGCAGGGCATTCTAGTCTCGGTGCAACCGAAGTTAATATTCTTTTTGTTTTAGTTTTATTGCCGCGTGTTAATAAAACCAAATGAAGACCCCATAAATGATATTAACGCGATCTGAAACATTTAGAGATAAACTTACTATAACGCATAGTAGCTATGAAGATTTATGAGTCGATATTGATAATCATTAATTCTTATTGATTATAATTGCTAGATAGGTTGAAATTATGGCAGCACATCATGACGTTAATTGAGATGCATTTTGCTTTTTTTTTTATTTTTATTTTTTTTTAGATAATTTTTGTACAAGTTTTTTTTTTTTGCAAAACCACATATTGCTAACAGAAATATATTCTCTTTGAGTTTTATTAAGATATCTCACATACCATCATCAATATATGCGTTTAAAACTCAGGAATTCTCTTTGACTTTCTATAATATATCTCACAGATTGACCCAAACTTTCAATAAAAAAGTTCACAATAAGAACCGTGGTCCACATATTTTGTAACTGGAGACTTGAACAATTTGTTCCGATTTCGATAGTTTTTATTCATAAGCTGGCACACTTCAAATACGCTAATATTTACCGGAAGAATATTTTCAAATAAGTCTATCAACACTACATACATATATATGTATGTATTGAAAGAATATTCTTTATTCTGAAAATCACAAACAAGGGGGTTCTTAACTGATATCGGATACAGTACTCTCAGTACTAGTTTATCTCATTTCTCTTATCGATATTACGGTACATTCTTCCCATGCATTCAGTATTTGCTTGGCGAATTTATAAAATTTGCCACCCAAATAAGTATACTAGAAGTGCTTTTACAAAAACACAACATACGTCACCGTGGACGAAATAGCCGTGTGATTCGGTGCGATCCACCAAACGATCATTTACAGCAGCATTGCTACTGTTGTTGTTTTTGACCTTTTTTGTTTGCAATTTCTCACCTATCAATCGAGTATGCAAAATAGCCAATTTCAAACGTTTGATTTTATCAGATATTTGCTCTCAAGTCGTTGCTCGTTTGTGTTTTGTTCTTTACCGTTAGCGCTTTTTGTGCTCTTTCATTGTGCTCACGTGCTACCAACACAATCCGCTGCCATTGCCAATTACGATTACATGTGTACAAATACAAATTTGCATTACATTTTTGTTTTTGCCCTGAGACTTTGTCACATTTGAACTTCCAATTTTCAATTAACCGTCAAGCGATCGATTTTTCGCTCGTTGTCCCATGAGCACACGTACTCGTAGATACAATACTATGTTTTGTTTGTATGTATGTATGTCTGTATGTTTTCAATAGCCGATGTAGGGGTTTAATTTGAATTTATAACATTACAAATATTTTATGTTGTTGTTGTTGTTGTTGTTGTTGTTGTTGACTGGCAATTGCTACTACTTTGGGAGCACGGACCACCGTTGTTGTGTTATTCAATTGACTTTTAATACTCTGCTTTTCACATCACAGCCGCCATATCAGCGCATTCACAACTCATTCAGTTGTTAACGTTTGCCTGCAGCGTGTTGTCGTAGAGCACAAGCGTTTTCGATAAATTCGGTGATCTCGCAAAAACGCCGCTAACACGTATTCTAATATGAAATAGAAAATGAAAAGTTGAAAAAAAAATTATTTTCAAGAAAAAAAAAATTTAAATTAAAAAAAAAAAATAACCAAAAAATTAAGAAAAAGAAAATTAAGCATAAATAAAAAATTTAAAGCCAAATAAAATAAAATTTTAAATAAAACAAATACAATATTTGTTTATAAATAAATGCAATGACATTAAATAAATATATTTGTGTAAAATAAAATTGAATTGCATCAAAAATGCTTAGACAGCGCCTCTCATAGCGGTATTTTGTGTTTATGCATCGTTTATGCGAATAATTTTAGCAATTTCACGCCCACATCTGCGCCAGCCACCTTACTCATCAACCAAACTATTCGTTTGTGTGTCAGCAAGCCGGCAACACTGCACAACGTGCGCCTGTCTCCCTGAAAAAAATCAAAACAAAACAAATAATAATTAAAATTTATTTGCAAATAAGCAATATAATCTGTTTTGTTGCAATTTTAGTGAAAAATATTGGCGAAAAATTTTCCAGCGTCTAATATTTCTCCCAAAAATTCAATAAAACAGCAAGTGCTCAGCGTGTTAATTAATGCTAAACACCATTTCAATTAATATTGACAAACTCACATGTGAAATAAGCGCCAAAATTATGTGCTAAACATAAATTAAGATACATACAAACATAATTCTTGGAATTTTATTGAAAAAATATAAATAAAAAACCGAAGTCAGCACTTCGCGCTAACGAACTGGCGTTAGGTTCTACTGCTGCCGGCGGCATACATACAAATTATTAAGCCGCGCTCAATGTACATGGACTTATTCAAAAGCTCCACTCCCCAACTCACTTAATCTTTATCAATATGCTCGCCTATGAAACGGAAAGGTTATAATTTTTAATAAATTACAATAACGATTTTGTTGAGAGCCTCTTTGAGTAATAAACACCCTGCATGTTTGTGCATGTATACAGCATACATACATACATACATATGTCGGAAAGTATGTTTTTTTGTTCTCTCACCACAGTCTATTGATTGAAATGACTCGTCATTGTGGACACACTGCCGCGGATTAGCCACTGCCCACATTGACAAGTGGCGAAATGCTGTTTTTTAAATTAAACAAATCGAATTTTTAATTAGACCTTACGTTATCGCCTAAAACACGTCGTTTTATGTAAAATATTGAAAAATAAATGACGAAGGACTTTGTTTGATTTTACTGGTATTTGAGAACTGTGATTGATTTCCATGAGTGATTACAAAAACTAAGTGCTCAATTCTATTGTTACTCACACATAAGCAGCGTTTTCACTCATATACATACTTATCTGTTTGTATGCCGTTAAAAGCGTTTATTTAGCAAAATTAATAATTATTTGTGCACGCGAAAGTTTAACGCTAAAAAAACGAAGTTGATTTTTATGTTCCCGAAAGTGTTAATGGTTTCAAAAAAAAACATTATAAAATGCTGCAAATTAAATAGAAAGTGTTTTTGTGAAGTACTTAGCTGCTAATAGACTACATACATACATACACAATTAATTTCCTACGAAATTTAATGTGAACATTTAGAATTTTATAAGATAACTGAAAGTATGGAAGTTAAAGAAGCAAAATTTAGTATCACTTCGAATATGTATTTGTTCATGTCGTGCGTGTACTTTTATACATATACATTGTGACAAGAAAGAACCCGGAAGTTGTAAATAAAACGCAAAATATTTAATTATTCATGAATACTTATTTTGTCGCCTTCAAAGTAATCCCCACCAGATGTAATACACTTATGCCAACTATTTTTCAAGTCTCGGAACACTTTTCATAAGCAATTTTTGGGATACCCTTCAGCTTCTTCCGCGAATTTGGTTTTAACTCTTCGATCGACTGAACTTTCGGGAACATAAAAAAAATCACACGGATCCAAATCTGGTGATTGTGGACTTATTTGCATGTCAAGCTCATAAATTCATGTCTCGTCGGCAGTTATAATGCTCTCCATGAATATGGTATCGGAATACTCATGATCAAGCATGTCCACAGAGACATAATTACGTTAGTATTTTTGGAAAAAATCAGCTTTATCGGGACGAGTCGAGCAAGAACGTGTTTTATACCCAAAATATCCACCAAAATCATTCGAACGGACTCCCGGGAGATGTCGAGCTCTTTGCCATCTCTCTAACACTTGCATTTCTTACCCAAAATTTCAACCAGAATCATTCGAACGGACTCGCTGTCTTTTCATCTCTCTAACACTTGCCTGACGATTTTCAATTACCATATCCTTCACTTTTCTAATATTTTTATCAGTTAAAGAGGTCGAAGGTCGTCCAGAACGAGATACATATGTCTTCAACGATCCCTCGACCGTCTTTGAAGGCTTTGTAGTACTTGTAGGCTTGTGTTTTTGATAAAACTGAATCAACGTATCTAATCCTTTTCCAAAATTTGCAACGATTCCACAAACGAAATTTGGTTAGAAATTCAAAATTTGAGACAAATTCTTTTTTGGATATTTTTATCCATTGTAAAAATCGCAACGCACTACTGGGTGTGTAGCTGCTGTAAACAAACTGGTTGACAGATCGCGCTCGTATTATTTTTTAATTTTTTTTATATCATTTACCCAGGGAATTTAATTACAATTTTCGGTTGCTTTTTTGTCACAATGTATGTATGTATTTATTACGAAAACTGCTCTGCTCGTTTATAAAAGTAGCCAAAATAATTGCTGTGTACCCATAGTTCTTCTAAGAAAATGTTGCAAATAATATATTAGACACCAGTATATACATATGTATCAATGTATGTACATATGTATACATATATCACCTACATATTTCTATATTTGCACCTTTATCTCTGTACGACAAACAATAACAAAATCGTGTTTCATTGTAACACATATTTTTACGAGCGATGCTTGTTCTATACGGTGACAGCTCGATTATTGTGTCTACATTTTCTTGCAATTGCTGTATTTTTGTGATTTGGTTTTAAATTATCGCACTTCTTTGAACACTTTTTTAAATTGTCGACAATTCTAACCTCAAACGTCTCTTTAAGGGTAGAAGAAAACACAGATTCAAAACATTCAAAATTCGGTATTTAATTTTTGTTGTGATTTCATATTATATGTATGTATTTTTGTAGTGCAGAGTTTGAGGCTGACCGCATAACCATTTGCTAAGGCGCCTTTTCTGAAGCTGAGTTAGAACAGTTAATGTTAACCATCTTAACTAGTCTAAAAGTCTAACTTTGATTATTTATTCTGGGAGTTAGGAAAAGGAATAGAATTTCTCCTTTCAATTTTTTTAGGCTAGGTTAAGAGGTGAATCCTACCAGGGATCTCTCTTTGATAGTTTATAACGCCGTCCGTTGTTGTGCGTAAAACTCCTGTATAGTAGATCATAAAGCCCTTACAAATCGACAAAGCGCTTTGAGAATATCACAAATTTGTTAAGACGGCTATGTAACCTGATTCGCCGAAGATATGACTGCCGAGATCTTGAAACCTTTGTCTTGTATAATTGTTTATTGGACGGTGTAAGAACCCCTACGATTACGACAAGATGAACTCTGCTAAGAGCATGTAAATCAGTAGACCCAGGAGTTCTACTCTAGGTCAAAATGATCACGCAGTCGCAGAGGAGCTGTCCGTCCAGCAGCGTCTGCTAAGTGCACGCAAGACCCATTAATCAAGTACTAGAACGCACGTCAATGCAGATCCAACTTGGTACCATTTGGATATGAGCGGAGTCTGATAAAAAAGTAGCAATTTATGCTATTTTTAGTGCGGACAGACACTCTTTGACTAGCTTTGAGAGCACAGTTAACGTTCAACAGTAATATGCCCGATTTGCTTTTGGAGTAAATGCTTACCTCCCTGAAAGAAGCTGTACTTCGTACCAACTTTATAGCAGCAATTTCTGCCTAAAAAACACTACAGAGGTCTGATAGCCCAAAGCTAAAATTGACGGAGAGCTTCTTATAGAAAATCTCCCCCAACCTTGCATTAAAGCTTACTTTGCTTCTTCCCCAGCGAGACTTATCCCCATCCACTTATGTATGTATCTCTCGGTATGTGAGTAGAAAAAAAGCCGCCACTAGTGGCCTCTGGGACACAAAGATCCAAGCTTCCAGGAAGCAGTTGAGCAGCTGAGCCTTAGAGCGCACTTCGCAGCAGTACACCTGCGGTTTCACGGGTTCTATGTCTAAAATAGCATTAAGTGCTATTGTTGGTGAAGTCCACCGTAGATGCCCTCCACGAAAACATGGTATGAGTTTAGAGTCCCCACCTTTTCTCTATAGCTTCTCTACATCAATATAAAGTAACCGATGTCTTCCTTTCTATCTCCTCAATCTTTAGACTCCATGTAAGCTTTCTATCAAGGATAAGTCCTAGGTATTTGACCTTATCAACAATTTAATGGCGTGAGCCTCCGAAATAAGGAAGAGGCACGTCTGGAATCTTACACCTCCTAGAGAATAAAGCTATTTCAGTTTTGCTTGGGTTGACAGCTTCTATTCGCCCTGTTGGATACCACGTTGACAACGTCGTCAGCGTGGGCTACAACTCGACAATCTTGTCCCTCCAGTTTTTAAGTAGGTCTCGTAAACCAACAAGATCCAAAGCAGTGGACAAAGTACACAACCCAATGCCTTAATACCTCTCTTAAACTTTTAAAATGTCTTTTCCAAAACATTTTGTTCGAAAATAGTAGTTTTCGAATCACCTCTCTATAAATTTTGCAGCGTTCCTCTTGAAAAATACCGAGCTATAAAATCACAAACATAAATACACACTATAATACGTGATTTGCTCTCACAAGAAACTTTATAAGTGTATTTCAAAATAGCATTTTATGATGCTTTAATTAAAAACATATACAGCTTAGCGCCGCAGTGCCCTTAATTAATCAAGTAAAAGCAAAAACAATTTAGCTCACAGCAAAATTGCAAGCATTGCGAATACTGAGCTAACGTTAAAATAAACCTATACAAACACACAAGTTAACGCATACAGAGATCCGTTGTTTTTGGGGCTCACAACAGTTTTGTGTCTACAAAAATGTTCGCCACCATACGGCATCTGTTTGGTGGTGTCGTCGCCGCCGCCCAAGCGGACCCACTAACACATGTGTCCGAGCAACAACATGCGCCGTCAGTGAAAAAGCCAACAAAAATGTCAAAAAAATTGCGACAACAACAGCAACTCGAACAAATGCAACAAATGCTATTGCTCGACACCGAAACCTATTTCAATTTGCGTTATGAGCGCACCAAACTCAGTCACAGCAGCCTGCTGCTGCATCAGATCGCACAAGACAGCACAACGGACGAGTGTAACGGTACGCTCGACACGCTCGTACCACTAACATTTGCCTCGGCCGCAACACCTATAATATTGCCCAGCGGTTATCGCGGCACAACGCCTGCTGAGAAGCAACAAAACACCAACGTAATACCTGGAACGCGTTTGCTTTCCGGTACCACACCGTCGCCTTCACCGCCGCCAACATCACAACTGCCGCCACCAACGTCAACGCGACACACGCATTCATCGCCGCCACCATCGACAACGGGTAGCGTGCCACCTGCCCTGAGTGGTGGTGGTTATTCAACGCATTTGCCACACGATTACAGTCTCTGTGATTCGTGTCGTCCGCTGCGTTTCCAAAACTCGCACATAAAATCGGGTAGTCCTAGTTCGGTGTCGCAAAAAAGTTATAGCGCAACCTCAGCGCGTTATCTCAATTTAAATTCGAGTGCGTCGAGTAATCGTTTCAATTCGCTGCCGCCGTCGTCGATCGTGACACCAACACCGCCGCCGCCGTTACCACAAACACAACAACAACAATCCGCAGCACAGCCAGCGTCATCGTATCGCAGCTTTTATCCTTTCTCTCGTTTACAGCCACGACGCACAACAAGCGCCAGCATGTCGCAATCCGGAGACGATCTACACTCGCCCAGCTATCTGTCCTGGCGCAAGCTGCAGCTGAGTCGCGCCAAACTAAAGGCGTCCAGCAAGACGTCGGCATTACTTTCCGGTTTTGCCATGGTGAGTATGCAATTAAATTGCAAATAACTGTAGTAACTGTTTTTTTTTTTTTTGAGTTAACAAAATCGTAGCTTTGAGTTTTGCCGTCATCTATGATTCTAATTCTTGTAGTAATTTTCAGTCCTCTAGCTCACATGATGTTTAGATACGATATAATTTTACTTCATGTCCGCTTACGCACATACAAACGGCAGTCTGTATGTTTATCGCAAACCTAAGTATAAAGTCACAAGCATTAGAAACCTTGAACCCTTTGTGCAGATAATAAATTCTCCCAAGTCGCTTGATATTTTTAGTTCACAATACTGGGACATATGCACATTTAGACACTAAGCAAGCACAAAAATTGTCAACCAACCTCTGCCTTTGTGAATTAAAAGCTTCGTGCTATCGCACTTTCATCTATAAAACTAAATTAAAAGCAAAAAATCAGCAACAACAATTTCTTAGTTGTTCATTTTTTGTTTTGCGCTTGTACCCGGCGCAGCATTCTTTTCAATTAAATTTATAGAAACAACTTCCTGTCCCTCAAAGTATTAGAGCCGCGTCCACCTGGTTCCCACTCGGTCATGCTGCGATTTCATGCGACTTGTTAAACATTACGCTGCAATTTGTCTCACATTTGCATTGCTTTTACGTTCGTTTGTTATTCTTAGTTTTGGCAGTGCATCGCCCATTAATTTGGCCTTTTCATGTGCAGCCAGTCAGAAAGTAATGTCAGCATTCAATATCTATGCAATTACTAAGTGCATAAATGCTTCCCACGTACAAATCTTTCTAATGACTAACTGAACACCTGATTAATACAATTTGTTTTGCTGTTTACATTATTGAATTTGACAGAGTTGACCGTTAGGTTTGTACATATTATGTACATGTAAATGCAATTGTTTATTTATTTATTATTAAATTTGTCAAGTGGCTGCTGTGCAAGCTTAAATATTGAAATGCCATTTTTTATAAATGTCCGTTATGGTCGCTTGGAAAAAGTGAAAAGCTAAGGAAGAAGCTTCAAAGGAGTCAAAATACTACACTACTGACTATTACAGGATGCCTCTTGATGTCTCCGATCGAAAATTTCCATAACGTGACCCGCATGCTTCCGGTCAAGACACATAATAAGCGCCTTTTCAAGTAGTTTCTGCTGGGATGTTTTCAAATCCATTCTCCTTATCCAGAATCGACCGCGACACACTTAATATAACGGTTTTTTCAATAAAAGGGCTACAAAAGATTTTTTTTAATGAATTCCTGTCAAAGTACATTCGATGCCATTATATATGAAACTCGATTTCTTTTGCATGGCCACCACAGGCACGATTGCAGAAGCCCAGACGCTGAACCCAATTTTCGACGGTTTTCAAACAAAAATCGCTGTGTGGCTTGTTGGAACCACATATTGTCCAAGTCCATATCATCAAATTCGGTTATCGTTCACAGTAACGTGAAGGTCTTGATCAACATGGAAGAAGTACGGCCCAATGACGCCGGCGGCCGATAAACCGCACCAAACCGTAATTTTTTCGGGAAGTAATGGTGACTCATAGCGTACGTGTGGATTGCTGCCTGACCAATAACGCATATTTTGCTTATTGACGAAGCCATTCAACCAGAAATGAGCCTCAACGCTGAAGTTGATTTTTCGATGAAAATCCGGATCATTTTCAAGTTGTTGCTCAGCCCAATTCACGAACATACGACGATTCTGGTGGTCAAGTAGCTTCAGTTCTTGCGTCAATTTGATCTTGAAAGCAAAATACGCCCATCGACGACGTCACAGAGATGCCCAACGCTTGAGAACGACGTGTGAGAGAGGTTGATTTAGGTCTTCATCAATTGATGCGCTAGCGGCAGCAATATTCTCGACACTACGGGCACTTCTTTATCTCTCGGAAACGGGAACATTTTATACTGTGCCTGTGGATTCAAATCTTTCCACTAGACGCTCAATTGTTGATCTGACGGGACGATTATGACCACCATAAATTGGACGTAGCGCTTCTTAATCTTATATCTTTCCATGATGAAATCGCAAACCTTACTGAAGAGAAATGTCAGAAGAGCGGGAAAAAATATGGCGTCGTTGCTGTCCCTTTCGGTCTACTTTTGTAGCGTCCCTATTGAAAAATCCGTTATGTCCATCATGCAGTAAGTCCCCGTTTGATTTTTACCACCCTTTTTCATACCCAACGATAAACTGATAAGATAGATAGACGAGGACTGCACTGTGGCCTTAGGTCTATTGTACCCTCTTAAGTTAAATGGATAGGTATATAGTATTTCTATAAACGTTTATTGTACCCACCTCAACCAATTTGCCTCAGATATGGCTAATAAGTTTTTTTGTACAGTTATACAGTCTTCTGAACAGGGTATATTATGTTTCAAATATCCAGAAGGAACGGTCGAGGACCCTGTAAAATACACATATATTGGGTAGTCGAAATCTTTTCGTATTTTATCAATAGATGTCGTTGCAGTCGTATATCTCCAGTGCTACCAATCACATTGTGCCATACCAAATAGTGTTAGAAAGGTGAGATTTCAAGCTTCTTTAAAAAAAATTAAATTCGGGAAAGTTGAAAAAAAGTTACAGCTGTTCAAAAATTATTGAAAATAATGGAGAAATACGCTACATTTTGAAATTTTTGTATAAAAAGGAGAAGAATGCCACGCAAACTACCAATGAAATTTGTGAAGTTTACGGAGCCGATGCTGTATTAGTTCGTGTAGCACAACAATGTTTCGCTCGCTTCCGTTCTGGAAATTTCGATGTGAAAGATCCACCTCGCTCCGGTCGACCTATCGTTGGAAAAGTCGATGAAATTATGGAAAAGATTGACCAGGACCCTCACTTAAGCTGCCATAACATCGCTAAGAAACTTGACATTCATCATCATTGAATCATTTAAGAAAGGCTGGCTACAAAAAGAAGTTCGATATTTGGGTATCACATCTACATATTGTCTGTGAAAAATTTAATGGACCGAATTAACATCTGCGATTCTTTGCTGAAACGAAATGAAATCGAACCATTTCTGAATCGAAAGAGACGAAAAGTGGATCAAATACGACAATAATGTGCGAAAAAGAACATGGTCCAAGCGTGGTGAAGCTCAACAAATGGTCGCAAATCCAGGATTAACGCCTCGAAAGGTTATGCTGAGTGTTTGGTGGGATTGGAAAAGAATCGTCCGCTAGAAGCTGCTCCAGCTTGGTCGAAAGATTGATTCTACATTTTATTAGATCAAAAAAAAACGGCCAGAACTGATCAACAGAAAGGGCTTCGCCTGCCATCAGTACAACGCTAGACCACACACATCTTTGATGACTCGGCAATACTGGCAAACCTTGGCTGGGAAGTTTTGATGCATCCACCATATCCACAGCCCTGACCTTGCACCATCGGAGTTTTATACTGGTGGAATAATGTCTCTAGCGGAAAAATGGTATATACTTGGTTCATTACAGTTCATTATAAATATAAAAAAGTAAATTAAAGTTTGATTAGAAATACGAAAAGACTTTTTCGACTACCCAATATTAATTATCAGCTGTGTCGATGTAGACATGTCCGTCTGTCTGTACAGGTGGTGACAGCTTATTATTTATCGTCTTTATACGCAAACTAATCCTTCAGCTTTTGAGATATCGATCCTGTTTTTTCTATACAAGTAGACCAATAATTAATTCCTATAGGGCTGGTCCTGATGCTCACACATTTTTTTCGAAATCAGAACATCATTTTTTTTACTAACTTTATCGTCGTTAATGGTACTCAAGGTCATCAGCACTCAGCCATTCATATTATGGTTGCTCTGAAGAATTCAAATATTTTTAACATAATCAAAAAACATGTGAAACACATCAATCTATATAAAATAAAGGTGAAAGTTAAAGTCAACAGGTCAACACAATCGATTTCATGCTTCAGCCAATTAAATTCAATTAATCAATTTCATTTGTAAACACATAAAAATGCCATCGCTACACATTGTTTTACATATTTATATACACACAGATCAGATATTCAATATACTTGTTATTTGCAGGTCGCAATGGTTGAGGTCCAATTGGATAGTAGCACCAAAGTGCCTGCCGGTATGCTCGTCGCCTTCGCCATCTGCACCACGCTGCTTGTGGCAGTTCATATGTTGGCGCTTATGATCAGTACTTGTATTTTACCAAATATCGAAACAGTTTGTAATTTGCATAGCATCTCGTTGGTACACGAATCACCGCATGAACGCCTACACTGGTATATTGAAACGGCGTGGGCCTTCTCCACGCTACTCGGACTGATACTCTTCCTACTCGAGATAGCTATACTTTGTTGGGTGAAATTTTATGATTTAAGTCAGCCAGCCGCTTGGTCGGCATGCATCGTACTTATACCGGTAATGATAGTCTTCCTAGCATTTGCGATACACTTCTATCGTTCGCTTGTCACACATAAATACGAAGTTACCGTTTCGGGTATACGTGAACTGGAGATATTGAAGGAACAAATGGAACAGGATCACATCGATACGCATCATCATCATCTGCATCGTAATAACGGTTTGAATTATGGCGCCAGTGGTGAAATAGTTTAAACACCATGCTTGACGAAAGTCCATAACCATGTTGCTATGGTGGTGACAGCTTGTTATTTATCGGGGATACACTTTTTGCATATTTACACTGGAGAAGAGACATCTGTATGCGACCTCATACATTTAGGCGATAAAGTTTTTATACGCTACTTTTTACACGAATATAGACATTGCTAACGACTAACAAATAACAAATCAAAATACATTATGTATATATATTTTTATGTAGGTTAGTCATTTGTTATTGTATGTACACGAAAACCGAATTGAATTGAATTCTCAAAGAATTCAAATACAATTGTGATATTGGTAAATGCGTTTTAATTTCAATTATGAAATGCATTTCGGCATATCTTGTTTCATTTAACGCTTAATTTTTTAATATTATAATAATACATATACATTTATATAATTGAAATGTGTTTATATAAGTCTTAAAGTAAGCGTTGTTAAAGAAATACTTTGTGCACTTGAAAATTAATACGCTACGCAAAGTTTAATTACAATTAAATTTTATTTACCAGCAATATTGTAGATCTACGTTGTGAAAGAGTCATTGGCGGTTGCCGGTGTGGAGCGCCAACAAAGCCATTTAGATGCAGTGTAAAGATGTGCAAATCGAATATGTAATGAATTCAACTGCATATCAACTAAAAATGATTCTTTCACGTTTATCCATCAAACTACCTTAATTTACTTAATTTTTAAAATACTACTTTTAACATAGTTTTAAGGATATGTAATTAAAGATATAACTTGAAAAAGATAAGCAATGGTAATTAAATTGACAGCGAAACTAAATCAAAAAAATATTTTTATAAAATAAAGGTAGCTAAAAAAATGAAAAGTTGTTAAATTCGGTTGCACCTAAGCTTTAATACCTTTTACGAATACTAATGCTTCGGGATACACTTAAAATACCGAAATTCAAAGTGGCGACACATCAAAATACCGACAAAATTTAAATACGCAGCTAAATCAAAACACCGACAAATTATAAAAAAAAAAAATCAAAATATCGATAAATTATAACAAAAAAAAAAAAAATCAAAATACCGATAAATTATAACAAAAAAAAAAAAAAATCAAAATACCGACAAACCAAAATGCCGACATATGAAAAATATTTTATCTTGTCTGCCCTTATTTCTATCGAAGCACAGAAAGAGAATTCTACTGACTAAGGGTTATGATCCTGAGGGTCTCGAACGAACAATGCCACCTTTTCTTGATTTGTCGGTATATTTTGACTGTCGGCATTCTAAATTTCAAGATTTTGATTGTCGGCATTACGTTATACACCCTAAGGTTCCATACAAGAACTTGGTTTTGACATCGATCAGTTTGTATGGCAGCTATATGCTATATTGGTTCAATCTGCGCAGTTTCTTCGGAAATTGTACCGTCGCCTCGGAGAATAATCGATGCGAAATTTCGTGAAGATATCTTGTTCAATAAAAAGGTTTTCCATACAAGAACTTTATATTGATCGTTCAGCTTATGTGGCAACTATGTACATATAAGCTATTGTTAACCGATCGGAACCATTTATTCGGAGATTGTATTATTATCTTAGGGAAAAAGTTTTCCATACGAGAACTTTATTTTGATCGCCGTTGTTGTTGTAGCGGGTACGTAAAGTCCGATGGGATGTTAAGGATTAGATAACGTGCAGTTTCGACGGGGTTGGACCATAGAGTGAGGGGTGCCAGATAGGTGGGGTTAGCCCAGGTGGCCAGTGTCATGCGAGGGCTCGTTGCACGCTGGATTATTTCAATTTCCAAAAAAGCCAGTTCTACGTTACCAGAATTGTCGCAGATTTTATTCGGCCAAAGGCTGAACTTTCGGAGACCTTACATCGTTTGGATCGGTAAGTTCTAGAATAAGATCATTTTGATCGTTCAGTTTGTATGGTAGGTATGCTATAGTGGTCCGATGTCGATAGTTCCGACAAATGAACGAGTAGCTTCCTTGGGACAAAGGAACGTATGCAAATTCAGCAAGGCTCGGAAAGGGACGACTCGAAATACAAATAAATTAAATTAAATTTACTGGCAGCAATAAATCATTCGTGTACTCTGTCGAAATAGCTTTTACAACATATTTAATTCTTTACGATTTCATACAAATCACTGCTATATTTCCCCCCCATCAAGTTTTTGCGCCTAAAACTATGCACCGTATATTATTATTAATGGGTAGCACTCAACAATTTTTTCGTTCTCTCTTTTCTCTGCACTCTTTTTAATGACAACCTTCTTCGCCTAACTTGGCCGCACTGATCACTCACGAACGAACGAATATAAATATAAAATTTCGCACTGACCAATCCGACAGTCTTTTTTGACATTTGCCAAGAAAAGGTTAAAAATCCGCAAATTTTGTGCGTTACTTTCGCAAAACCAGTTTTTAAAACACAACTTAACAGAGCCAACGAATCAATTTTCCACTTTTTTTCAAGTGAATATAAGTTGCAACCATTTCGTTTCAAAATGCCATCTAACATGAATAATAAACTGTAAGTAATTGATATGAATAAAGTGGCAGTGAATGCGTATAGCGAAATTTCCAACAAGAAAAATCAATGTAGTGCAATAGAAAATTAAGTCAAATAGGAACGAAGTAATTTCAGTGATTGCAAAGCTATTTGATCTCGTTCCAAAAATGATGGCAAAAATTAAAATGGTTGTATATTTTGTCGAAATTTTGTGATGTAGTAGTGTTAAGTGATGAAATCTGGTATAAATTATCTAACTGGTTCCCTGTAGTGTTATGAGGGACTACCGTTTATTGCTGTGGTGGTGTTGGTCAGAAAAGAAATACCGTTATGTATTTATAAATTAATAAACCGCAAAGTAATTGAAGACCTTGTGTCCCTTCCCCATCCCCAGGCACGTGTTCTTTGGTTATTTTTCACGTGCGAATATTATTTGTATATGATTGCAAATATTAATGCACATGTGTGGAGGTCGTGCGTAAGTAAAGTAAAGGAAATAACATATGAATTTCAATTACTTCGTTGCTTTAGCGTTGTTTTTTGAAATTTTTATTTCTTTACTTTATTATTACTAAACTTTTAATATTTATGTATGTATTTGTATGATGGTGTGTATGTGTGACTTTGTATGTGCCCAATCATCGCAGTCATTACGTGTCGTTGCGTTCGTTGTGTTTTCGATGTTTTTGTTTCTGTTTGTAATGTTTATATCTTTCTATTCGTTTTCCATTGGCTTCGTTGAGCCACCATTTCATTTCACGAACATATACTTATATATTGGCATATATGCGTCCACACAATTCACATACATTGCCCGAGTTATTGTGTTCGTACGAGTTCATGCATATACGTATGTATGTATTTTTAATTATATATATGTATATACAACTACTTATGTACGTATAGTACACCAAACGGTTTTTGAACAATGTTTTATCTGTGTGCATATGTAAATATGTATGTTCTCCTTTGTGCTACTCGATGGAGCTTTTACTTTATCATCTTTCTGTTTTAATTTGTGAGGTTATGCAAAGAAGTTGAAGATAAATTTACATATGTATGTATGTATGTATATATATTTTCTTATCATTTCCAATCAGAAATGTCTGGATTTTGGGAATTCTCGACTTCTTTGTTGTAGTTGTTTTTTTTATTTTCTAACTTGTTTTGAGATCTTTTATTTTCACAGCAGAAAAAAAATTTTTATGTAAGAAACGCTAAATTTATGAAATGAAAATCAACGTCTTGAAAATATCTTACTGAGGGGACGAAAATATACAATGAAGGAGTACGGTGCTGGATCGAATATTTGTTTTTATATGTACATATGTATGTATGTACTCGAGATACTTGTATGTAAGTAAGTTTATTCGCCTTTGTTCCAGTTGCATAGGCAAAAGAGTGGTGTGCAGTAGATGAATTCGCTCGGTTTTCAACTGCTGTCGTGATGTTGAAAAGTTAATCAAAGCTAAACATTTTTACTATTAAACGTATCTTAATAAATAATATTACATACATACATGCATACGTAAATGACACTTACGTCAAATTCTTAGCCAAAATTCTGCTTTTAATGTTGTTCGACTATAGGAGGGAAATAAAAGTTTAAAGCAATCATTTTAAGTGGATAATGGCTTTTATTACGTATAGAAGCAGGTTTTTCACTGAATGCTTTCATGTCAAACTTTTTTTATTTGGTGAAATATTTGCGGCCATACAAACTGGCTGATCAAACTCAAGCCTTATATGGAATCTTTAGTATTGGTAAAATATTTTCCATGCTACCCAAGTTAAACTTCTTCTTGTTAATGCTAAAATATGGGTCCTGATCTCCAGAACCCGTAACCGTTGGACCCGGATTTCGGGGTTAAAATGGGTATGTGCGGATAGAGGAGGTCCTCCAGATAGGAGAATATATGCATATGTACATACATATATGTATATAGTTGCCGCTCACTTACGGGTTTTGAGATATTTGCATTTTAAGTTCAAAAAACAACTATTTAAAATGCGTGTTTCTCCGATTTATAATGCATTTTACACTTATATTTTTTACCTTTTATATCCACTAACACTTCACTAATTCGTTTCTAATCATTTATTTTATAATAAGTAGTGCAAAAATAACTTTAACTCCATATCAAGCTTTAATTAAAATCCATTTAATCATAAAATAAGAAAGAAGAAAGATTATGACGTCATCAAAACTCATTATCGTGTGATGAGCAATGTAAAACCTTTCAGAATTCTCATTATCTCGATAAATCCCGGTGTTGGATCGGCCAGGGTTATTTTTTTGAAGCGCGGCCAAAGGCCCCCAATGCAGAAAGGAATTATATGCGGAAAACTAATGTGTTTTATATTTCCTGTCATTGGGGTATTATTTGTTTTCTTTAATTCTTTTGGTTCTTCTGTAAAATATGAAAACTAAGCGAAAAACATCAAGATAAGGAAAAAATTTAAAAGATCATAAAAAAAACCTGACACACACGAACGCCAAACCCTTTGAGGGTTTTACTATACTGACCTAGTAGCATCACCCTGACTTGGAATTTCTCAACCCCCAGACAATAATCCAAAAAACAGTGTTATTAGTTAGAATGCAACCCTTTTGTTATTGTGTGAACAAAAATAATTGAACTAAGGTAAATGTTGAATAAAAGTTATTTTCGCATTATTTAATATAAAATAAGTGGTTAGAAACGAATTAGTGAAGTGTTAGTGGATATGAAAGTTAAAAATATAACTATAAAATTCATTATAAATGGGAGAAACACGCATTTTAAATAGTTGAATTTTTGAACTTTTTAGGGGGTATTCTACTCTAGTGCAAATATCTCAAAAACCATAAGTCAGCGGCAACTATTTGTATATATTTTCTTAATCTGGAGGACCTCCTCTATCCGTACATACCCATTTTAATCCCGAAATCCGAGGATGCTATTCTAAAATTTACCCTTCGAAAGTTTTGTTTAAGCCCAGAAAGTGTAGTTTATAATAAATGAGTTGAATTTAAATTGTATTTTGTATATTACTTAAAAATTCTGCTCGTTTTTAAGAGGAGTTCTCCAACTAATGTGGAATGAGGAAGTGGAAAACCGACCACTACAACAATAATCACGTGTCCTGAAAGATTTTCCCGCATTAAATCAGCTCAACAGTTGTTCTCGTTTGTAATGGATGTAAACATTTTTTTGTTTTAAATATTTAATGTAATTTCAGCATTTTTTATTGTGATTTCTAATAATATGTATGTACATATTTACATACAATTTATTATAATGTAAATTAAGGTAGGTACTTTGAACTATTATTTATACTTAAATGCATTTGTATACATACCTACATACTTATGTATGTACATATGTATGTATGCATGCATTTATGGGCATACTCATAAATATTGCTTTCAGTACAAACGTATGTTTGTATATTGCAAGCCAAGTAATTAAAGTTTTGATAGCCATTTTGTTATGTATGTACATTCCTACAAATAAAAACAATATAGTACATACATACATACATACATGTGTACATACATAAGTAACTTTTAAATACCTGGTGGCACGATTAAGGCTTTCTAGAAAATTTTAAAAGTCAACAAGATATCTGAGAAACACTGCGGACGTGACTTATAAAAGTATTAAATTCATATGTATGAATAATAATTTTCTTATAGTATAGTACATATAAACGCCTTTTACGACTTTATCAACTTAGATGTGTAAACATTTGCATACGGTGCAGTCATAAATTCAAAACAAACACTACTTAAAATTTGCTGCAGATGCATTGGATGTTTCCATAAATGGCTTACTAGTTAAATGTATAACGTAAGTTGCAATTGTTTATTCAATGTCTTAAAATTTTTGTTTAAAGTACTTCGTAAATAGATTTATAATTACACAAATACATATTTCCTTATATATATTGTATTTATATAAGGGCTAAGTGCTTTATTTCATAAATTCTTGAAACGAAAACATGAGTACTTTATCAGCCTTGTAATGAAAACAATGCAATTTCTTCATAGTCCAAAACTTCGAAAAGTATGTTGTTTTTTTTTTTTTGTTTTCTGTTACGTTAATAAACTATTTCTAGAATGTTTTACTTAACACGTTCCGTTCAATTTTTTTAATTCTCATTTCATTTGCATTCATTGAACATTGTTTGCTTCCCCTTTTATGCACCTTTTGTCCACCACTTTCTCGTTTGCCTGTGGAATTTTCCACAAACCGATTAGGGTGAATTAAAGAGCAGAAAAGAAATGCGCCGTAATTTCAGCGGTTTAAGTATGTCCATGTATTCGTTAAGTGAAATTTATGTTTGAAATAGTAAAAACAATTGTATTTTGTTTTTATGACAATTTAGTAGTTCATAGGTTATGTGTACTTATATTTTTCAAGCAGATACAACTTTCAAAATAAGAAATGTTTGCGGTTTTTAAATGATAAACAATATCTTTAGTGTTTTGTTTTTATTCGATAACATTTATGACACTTAATATGCACTTTTATAAATATAAATAATCGTATATTTTCAGTATACTAGTATATGCTTTTGCAAATACCTCTTCTTTGCATTTTTCTAGAAAATGGTCAATCAAAGCCAATCTACGCCAATTTAATGTATATAAAAGTTATAGTACGTATGAGTATATTAAAATTAATACATATGCTCCCATACACACATATGTATGCACATATATGTATGTACATAATTGCTTATATACATATGTGTGCATACATGCATTTGGGAGTTGTGAATGTCATTGAAGTCATTTGAAAGCCAATAAGCGTAGGAAACAAGTACTAGACCTGTTTTCTATTTTATTTACGTTTCGTTGTTTGGCAATTGCCACTTTGCGTGTTCAACAAAATACTGTTTTTATTGGCATTATTCGCAAAAAATACATACATACATGCATACATATCTGCAATACCTACCTAATTTACTGCCAAATTAAAGAAATCAGTAATCAATACAATAAACTGAAACAAACATCACGTATATTTTGTTGACTTACTTCTGTGCAAGTTTTTTCTACTTTTTGCATTAAATTTAATAATATTACCGAACTACATATGTATGTGTGTGTTTTTTAACAGAAAAAAAAACACTTGAAAGTATTAAATAATTTTTGCTAAAACTACAATCAGTACAAAATGCTAATATCCATATGTATGTACATGCATACACATATGTACATACATTCAAAAAATCGTATTCGTATTCGTTTATGATACCATCTAACAGCCTTTTTGTTTAAAACACGCCATTGACAAGCCAAATAATAGATAAGTTAGCAAGGTCCTAAAAATAGCTGCATGGCATTTGATTAGGAACGCCTTAATGCTTATTAATATGCACATTGTTTATACTTAAATATATTTATTTTAATTTATGTATGCACGCTTATGCAGAAATATATAAATAAATATTTATTGATTTCTTGATTTCAAGTAAGAGCTAATATCAATAACGGCACGTGAGTTAGTAAAAGCATGAAATTTGAATGTTGTCACATGTACATACAAATGTATGTATATATATACATATGTACACACAATTGTAGGCTTATATGGCTGCATGTGGCTTGAATCTGGTTGTGAACGAAGACAAGACGAATTATCTCCTGATATCAAACAAACACTCTTCGCATTCGGGACTTGGCACACACACCACTGTTGACAGTCTTAACTTTATTATTTATCTTGGAACCCGCATCAACTCCACACACAATATCAGCCTTGACACCCAACACAGAATCAGTCTTGCCTACAGCTACTACTCTGGACTGAGTAGACAATTGAAAAGAAAAGTCCTCTCTCGTCGAACAAAGACCAAACTCTAAACTCCCTCATTATCTCCGTCCTGCTCTATGATACGGAGGCATGAACAATGACATCATCTGATGAGACGGCCTTAGGAGTGTTCGAAAGAAAGAAAAGTTTTGCCCAAGATTTATGGTCCGAAATATACGGCGACATTGACGTACAGTGAATCAAGAGACAGCGGCTGCGCTGGCTAGGTCATTTTGTCCGGATGGAAGAGGAGGAAGACATCCTTTCGTTGGAGAGGTTAAGTGGAAAAGGGCCTGACTTAATAAAAAAAATTTCCACTCCCTGGTGATATTCGATAAATAAGGCTAAGTGATAGCCTTTGGCCGAGAAAAAATCTGTCGGGCCATAGAGAGAGAGCAAGGTTTCATAGGGCACGCAAAGAGGTGATTACAGTCATCCGGTGACTCGTTGCATCCAGTAGAGGGGAAGGAGATCGGGAGCGAGGGGAAGGAGATCCTTCCGAACCCTGAGGTTTTAGGAAGGCCTCAGAGCTCTGCAAAAAATTTTCCGTCCTTGATCGGCTAAGATCAGGATCCATTGTTGCTGTTATTGTTGTTATCTAATCTACCCTTGGGTAGTAGAATTCAAATGTTTTGTTATCGAAGTCGTCCAACAGTATAAGATGTGCTGTTTCGACAGGGTCACACCATAATGAGAGGGGTGTTAGATGAGTGGGAACCGTTGGGCAAGAGGTGGTTGGAATTATGCGAGAACTCATTGCACGCAGGATATAGTATATTTAGTTTGTATGTCGGGGTCGATTTGGATCGTCTGCAATGGGTTGAGGTTTGACTCCAAGCACGCCTTTCAATGAGAGGGAGTAGGTGAATGTATTAATGGCTTCACAGTGAATGGCCGTCAGTGCGTGGCTTAAGTTTGTTGGGTCTATAGTCTTTTCGGCGCACTGTTCGATACTATCGAAGTAATCATGGAAGGACCTCTTGATACTCTTAAAAATACCCACAACAGCCGGTTCTAACAAAAGTTTGAATACCGTTTTAAACGAGTTGTTGTTGTTGTTTTAAACGAGTCACCTACACCAATGCCTAGATGTTAAATATGTTACAAATAAATATCAATAATTAACCAGATATGACTGTTGTTTCTGTCCACATCACTTGACCTTGAGACCGATGCTTTAAAAACTGAGAATATAGTTTTTCTAGCAGCAATGGTGGCCGCTCATCAGGCAACTGACATAAAGAGAATATCGAGAAAATTCAGGGCGTTTTTTTTTGTAAAATATTTATCACCTTATCTTGTTATATACTTAAATACATTCACTTTTAATAAACATCTGAATATGTATGTATACGTATGTACATATGTATGTACATATATACAGACGTGTTATATACCCGCTAATGAGCTGTGTTATTAAAAAATCGATATTGTTTGATGCATTTGGATACACTTGGATTTACATACTTATAAAGAAATACATATGTATATATGGATGTATGCATATGTACATATGTATATAAGTATGCAAATCAACGTAGTCGTAGTGCCAACAGTTAAGCGTCTGCCATAGTTTAAATTCTTACGTTTATACATACATATGTTTATTTGTATATTCTCTCGTCAAAATAGAATTCGCTTTATCCCTTGACTTGCTTTGTATTTTTTTGTTTGTACATACATACATACATATGTATGTATCTAGAACTTGTACTTGATCGATAAATTAACATATTTGCGGAGTAGATATACACATTTGCACAAATACATAAATACTTATGTATGTATGTATTTGTGGAGGTTATCTTAGAACTATACAAATTGATAAAAAAATACGAAATTTCGAACATATTCTTAATTGAATTAATAGCTATTAGGAGAGTGATATTTTATCTAAAATAGATATGGGCAAACTATTGAATGCAGATTTCGAAAATTAATTTTTTTAGATTTGAAAAAAAAAAGTTTTGTCGAATTAGATTAGATTAGATAGATTACACCACCAACAACGAAGTTGGTTCGCATTTTTTCTTTTCTAATTCGCTTCATTATTATACATATGTATACTTATATACTTTTAAGAGCGAACACTAGATTAATGTTATAAAAAAATATTTCAGTTACACCTCAGGAATAACGATAAATATTCATACTATTTTCATGACTTTATATAATTTTATTAGCGTTTTAAACTGCCCGCTTTTATAAATCAATAAATGTCCGTCCACCCTAGCTTATATCTTGTTAGTACGGAAACCTCGCCGGTTAAACCGGCTTGCTCATCACACGCCAGAAAATGCGCATTTTGCTCATCACTTTTTGCGGTGCCTTATGTTTATTTTTACGTACGTCAGTCATTCCATTCTCATTTTATCGCAATGTTTATTGTTGTGAAAAGGCAACACAAATAGACAAATAAATATGAGAACAAAGTATGACTGAAAATAAGTATGCCCTCGATTTCGTGACAAAATTCGCCATGTGTAAATACGTTCGTTTATATATAATATATTCCCTGGTATTTACATAAATATGTATGTATGGAAATTTATACATACATATACAATAGTTCCATACAAAATTTGGTTATGCTTTTTTGTCTACAGTTGAAAGCGCTGGAAAAAGTTGTTCCAAACGATATCCAAGACGAATAATGATGAATATAAAGTCATTAAACTTTCACATTTTTTTATTGTTAAAGAAAATCAACCAAAACTCAAAAAAAATTTCGTACATTTCTTTAATTCGGTGTCTCAATGTGGCGTAAGTAATTTGTACACTTTGTTTTTTGGACTAAAAATTTCTGGTTCTGCGTAAGAGTACACTCAATATCTTACTTTATGTATGTAAGTAGATACATATGAATTTAGTTTTAGTTGTATAATAGTAAAAGAAGTGCTACCCTAATATAGTATAAATTTGAATTTTTGTAATCCGTAAAAATAATTTTTAAATTTTGAGTCCCATATACCGGGCTGGGGAAAAAAATTTAGATGCCAAAACCAATTAAAAGTTGACAACCCTGTTTAAGATGCACATACATTCGTATTAAAAAAAATTGGAAATTAATTTTTTTTTTGACATATTTATTATTTTTTTTTTTAATTTTTCACTACTTTTTTTTAAATTTCTTATTTTTTTTTAATTTATTATTTTTTTTTAATTTTTATTATTTTTTTTTTTAATTTTTTATTATTTATTTGTTTGCAATTTTTTAATATTGTTATTATTTTATTTTTATATATTATAATTTTTTTTTTTGAAATTTTTATTATTGTTGTTTTAATGTTTTTATATAATTTCATTTTACATCTATTTCTAGTTTCTAATTTTCATACAAAGCGAGATTTCTTTAACCGTAATTCATTTAAATTTTTCTCTGATCAATCTAATTTGAATATTGTAAATAATGGATCAACCTAATGTATTATCCATGCAAGCTAAATATGTATACATATTTTATATAGTCAAAAGCATGTATGCTAATTATATAATAAATGGCATTGCTGAGGTTATTGATTTTCACAAATCTTTATTTTATCGTTATTCGTCTGCAGATAAGAGTGTCTAGCAAAAAAAGAAAATAAAAATAAATATTTATGTAAATATAAACAAGTTATACTAAAATTTTAAAATACTACAAAATTATTCAAAAATACGTTTTGAAGAGAGTTTATCATAAATAAGGAAATAAAATATGTACATATGTATGTAAATGAGCAAAATAGAAACACCTGTCTGAAAGTATTATTTCACCACAATCATAATTGAAAAAAGAAGATTTTTACATACCCAGTAGAATTTTATAATATTTGTATAAACATACATAAGTATATCGTCACCTGAAATGCAAAATAACGTAACAACATTTTCGGAAATTTACAGTGGCATGAATGAAAGACGAAATAAAATGGAACATGAGTGAAACAAAATTTTAATATTGGTTAAAACTAGTTTATATTTGATCGGAGAACCAGAACATGTTCAACATATGTAATATTATGTATGTAATTTGAAGTAGTGAAGCGTAATCAATAAGACATTCAATTTCGAATTTTTTGATGATACGTTATTTTGCATTTCAGGTGACGATATGTACATATACATATATGTATATGTATGTACCTATACACCTGTAAAAACAGTAATTTTTAATGCAGACAACTTGTAGTGACTTTATATCGTTGCACAACGCTGTATGTACATACTTGGGTACATACAAAAATACATAAATATGTATGCATTAAATATTTCGTATCTTATCTGTGTTGTTTTGATTTGAAAACTTTTGGTTCTTGTATGTACATACATATATACATATATATACATATGTATAATGAGTTAATTAAACAAAAAAAACGAACTTAATTCTCACATTTTCGTTCTTCTTTCGTGCACTCACACACACGTTTGTATCTACATTTAGATAACTGTATATTGATATAAAGTATTCACGTCTGACGGAAAAGTGTAAACATTTTGAGATATAAAGCAGATAAAATAAATTTAATGAAATTCTCGTTCACAGCCACTAAATAAAACGACAAAAAATTCATTAAAACGATTTTTCATTTCATAAAAATCGTT
This sequence comes from Bactrocera tryoni, assembly GCF_016617805.1. Taxonomy (NCBI): domain Eukaryota; kingdom Metazoa; phylum Arthropoda; class Insecta; order Diptera; family Tephritidae; genus Bactrocera; species Bactrocera tryoni. Next base: position 24,095,202 of record NC_052501.1, on the reverse strand, counting down.
AAAATTCATATAAAACTAACAGCCGAGAAAGAAGCCTTCTCACTGCTTGTGATTCACTATCACAAGTTTATTATTTATCTCAAAGTAACACAGCCATACAGACATACATAGAAAAATGGATAAACGTCGACTAAGCTTTTTTTTACTTTTATTGCATGTCCGTAAACTGATATTTTAACTTATTCAATTAAAATAATATTTTCTAATTGGCAATTTCTTAATTGATATTAAAAAATGTATACAATGTTATCTTAATTACAAAGGAATTTATAGGGCTTTAGCGGTCACCTGCCTTATGGGCCATTATTATTAATCAACATTCGCTTTCCCCCGCTTATAACGTCAATGCCAATTTATCTATTTTATTTTCAGATGTGTTCATACATATGTACATATCATATGTATGTATGTACACACCTGCTCAAAATAATAGTTACACTATAAAACTTAGTGCTCTCAATAGTTTAAAAAACTTTTTATGGGCTTTTTGACACAAGTTATGCTGTAAGTTTAATTAAGATAATATGCCATTGCCCTTTCTAAGAGAATGAAGCATGTGAATCCCCGAGATAATGCGTATTTCAGTTTTGCGTGAATACTCAGAAAAAAAACTTGCTCAATATAATAGTTACACATAAGTGAACTTAGCTTTTTGTGAAAACAAAGTTAATTTTATCCAGGTTTTCAAGTTTTTTTATCTGGATTGGTAAGTTTTCTTTCATTAAAGCTCAAAATGCTGAAGATAAATTAAATTATTTTTTAATCAAATGGGTCTGAAGGCACATTGCACTGTTGAAGAAGCCCGGCTGGTTTCAAACCTCAGAAAGCAAGGAAAATCGCTTCGGGAAATTGGGAAATTAATGGAAAGGTCTCTTAATTTTATTAAAAATGCTTTAGAGCGAAAATCTTGTAGAGAGACTCGTGGAAGGCCACGAAAAACGAGTACAGTTCTTGATCGTCACATTGTAACTATTTGTAAAAGGGACCCATTCAAGTCGTCGAAGGTGATAGCAGCAGAAATTAGAAATGTAGTAAGTGCTCAAACAGTTCGCAGGCGTTTGCAAAAGACCAAGCTACCAGGACAAATAGCCAGGAATGTGCCATTAGTGCAATCAAAAAATTTAGATATGGGGTTAAACTTTGCAAGAAATCATTCAGATTGGTCAGGACCCTATGGGAGCAAAAAAGTGGAGAAACATCTTATGGAGCGATGAAACGAAAATAAATTTTTTTTGGAAACGACTATGAGAGGATTGTGCGTCGTCCAAAAGGAAAGGAGTTTCACGTTCGATTCATAAAAAAACTGTGAAGCCACCTCCGTGGAAACGTCATGGTGTGGGGATGTTTTTCTTGGTATGGAGTAGGTCTTATATACCCGACAACTAACAAAATGACAGCGTTGGAGTACAAGGAAATATTTGAAAATGTCATGATACCCTATGCTGAAGAAAACTTACCATTACGTTGGGTATATCAGCAAGATAATGACCCAAAACATACCTCCAAACTGGTTAAAAAATATTTTGAAGACAATAATGTTAACGTTTTGAAGTGACCAAGCCAATCCCCGGACTTAAATCCAATATAAAACCTATAGGGAGAACTAAAAACAAATTTGGCGAGTCAATCTTTCTCTAACAAAGACCAATTATGGAAGTGCATACAAAAAACTTGGTATGAGATACCTAAAGAAACCTGTCAGGCTTTAATCAGTAGTATGCCCAAACGAATAAATAAAGTAATCCAAAATAATGGTGGATATACTGGCTATTAACTAAGTAATGTTAAATATACAAAGAAACTGTTTTATCATAATTTGTTTTTCCAAAATAATTGTCTTATTAAAAGTGTACCTATTTTTTTGAGCAAGTTTATTTTAGCTATGAAATGTTTTTGGATCTACATTTCTTTGTTTTGCTATTTTTTTAAATGAAGTTTATTTAATTTAGCTTGTAAATATTTGAAAAATATTAGTACGTTTTCGTTTTTCCTAAAAATTTAAATAAAACTTATTACTGATGAGCTTTACTTGAAAACGTATTGTGTAACTATTATTTTGAGCAGGTGTGTATATACAGCACTTTATTGTACCGCATCATTGTTAATTTAAAATTACATACATATGCACATGTTACAATATTTCATATGTGCAAGTAGTGGGCATAAAATTGGATGCTTTCATGCTCAGGTAAATTTGCTCTAGTTGCACTGATCCCTTAATTTGATATGCTGATTAGTATTGTTGCACTCGTCAACAACTAGTGGAAATGTTAGCAGAAACATTTAAGCTCTACATACATTTAAACCCACATGCTTTTATAAATTATAACGAACTGCTTTCAACATGATCTTATCTGACTTCTCAGCGGATGATATCATGTTATGAGATAAGAAAATTTGATAACATAATATCGTAAACTTCGGCTGTACTGAACCTAGAATACTCTACTCTGGTACTCTACATTACTTATAGCATTAAAGAGTATACAAGAGCTTTATCTTGATTTTCAACTGTGAATTTGTTAGTTGCTATACAAATTTGATTTAAATAATTTCTTTGTGGATTGGACCGTTGTCTTAGAAAATAATCCGCCCCAAATTAAATGAAGATATCTCATCAAATAAAAAAGTTTCTATACAAAAACTGGATTTTGATAGATCCACCATCCACCGCCATACCAACTGGCAGCTTTATGATTTGGAGGGAAAAGAATGTAAAAATTCAGATCAATATATCAAACATTGAGGGACTTGTTCACATATAGACCGACGGACATGAATGTATTTTATAAGCTCTTCGACGTTTTTTCTCTTTTTATCTGAACAACAAATTTTTAGCAGTTGAGAAAAAAAAAATTGAAAGGCTGGTAATCATTTACATTCTAGACTTAACTGAGCATAATCCAATTTAATCCTGGACGTACAGTGTATTTTTTACCATTGTACATTAGGGCTCACGCTGCAACAATTTTCATTCGGAGGGTTCTAAAATATTTAAAATTTCGTTTGCAAAAATTTCGTTTCCCAAATCTAAAGACAATATTGGATTACTTTAGCTCTAAATATAATAAAACATATGATAAAATAAAATGAATTTGTTCCTAAAAATTATTAAACAAATTTTCTATTTCCCTTCTTTTTTTTTGTCGCAGAGTGTAAATTTGTTGACGCTGCAGTACTATTGCACAATTTCGTTCAATCTATTGCATTATTTTATAATGCAACAACAAGTTGTGTGTTTTCATATGCTAGCCATTGTGTTTGAGCGAGCGCAAGACGAATAACGCGTCACGCTCTCACATTTAAGTTACATTATCCATGTATTTACATACAGCCTCCTGCATTGCTCACATGAGTGGCGACTTGGTGCAGCCATTGGGGGAGATAATTTTCTTTATATTCTTTTTTTGTTTTATTTGTCGACTATTTATCTTTTTTATTATTCTCGGGCCACTCTACGGCGCTACTATGAGTGCCAATGATGATGATTTTTACGTGTTAAAGCTTTCAAGCTCTCACCGGCTTGTACGAATGCCTACCGGTCGCCTTTTCTATCATACGCCATATCGTGGGGGAGGGGTTGTGTTTTATTTAAATATAAAAATCGTTAGCATTCTTGGCGCTTTGTTAGTCTAAAGTCAGACGTTGAACAGCGAAAATCACAACACAGTTATTAAATAAAATTATAATTTTAAATATAAATAAATTTAATATTTACTTGCGCTGGCTGCTAAGTATTAAAATTTGAAATATAAATAGCGTACAAAATACATAACTATATAAATGTGAAAGCTTTTGGTTAAAAACCAATATTTTTGGTTCGCTTGTAACGCAACTGTGATAAATAACAAGAAAACACAAAGGAACAAAGAAAAGAAAGAAAGCATAACCCTTTTGCGTGCTTTCAACTTGTTATTGAAATTTAACTACCACAAATCGAATTTATACAAAAAAATAAGTATATAGAGGCTTGTTATTCCAAAGCGTGTGTATTCTGCCGCTAGTATTACAATATAAAAGTGAAATGAGTGCGTGTTTGCAAAATTCAAAAAATTCAGCTGCTTTGGCAGTCATTAATGAAGATACGGCGTCTTGGTACGTCAATTTTTTGGTGTTTAGTATTTTTATGCATGCTTTTGGCCATTTTTTCTTCAATTCCTTGCAAACTCATAAACATTTAAAACTTTTTGCATAAATTATTTTCGCATGCAATTTTGCTAATAATTATTGAATGGTTTCTCATGAGCTAAACTTAACTCATTTGATTTGCATGCGCACACCCACTGCACTTTTAGACAATTTATTATGGAAATTGTGTTGACAATCGTGAACTACAGTTGCAAAGCAACGGCCACTGTTTGACAGAGCGAATTACATACATAGATATTTATCTATAAAAGTATCCATTTTGAAATGTGAAAATTTTCATCACACACCTCTTCATGTGTGAAACTACTTCGTGTAATATTTATCGTACGTGACAATGCTGTAATTGAGCTGTAGCGAAATTGCAAAATTTGCAAAAAGTAATTGGCTGTGACAACGACGACAATTGAGAACACTTGAGCAGACCACCACCTCTTGCCTCAGTGATCACAACAATAGAGCATTAAATAGACTGAAGTAGTTATTGATACACATAAGCACATGCATTTATAAAGCCTTTATCGAAAAATTTAATTAAGTGCTTTTAGTAAATTTGTAGGAATAAGTGTAAAAAAAGAAAGCCTGCAATAGAACTATGCAATTTACCGTACATAGCTTATGAATATGACAAAATTAACATATTTGTTCATTTAAATTTAGGCATCACTTAGTCGGAAGTGGTTATCAGACATCTAAAAACTATATGCTTGAAAACTATTATTCCAAGGTTTACCGCAGCATTGATCTGTGCTATAACGATGTTCTCATAAAAAATTTATACAAAAATATAAAATACTATCTAAAACATATGTGTATGTATGTATACATATTTATAGAACATGCATATCAGAGTATGTCTCTATAGATGTATGTATATTTAACTTTAGTGCGGTTTTAAATTTGTTTGCCAAATGCGCAATAAACTGTTATGCCTTGCGTGTAATTTGTGTTGATGAAATGTCGCACCATCGCGTATTTCTATCATTTTATTTAAATTCACAGTTCATCCTAAATATAATATTGTTTACAAATTTTAGTCCCATTCCGTGCTATTTAAATCAAGTATGTATTGAAATTTGTTTACGTCCACGTGTTGGATTTTTCATAAAATTAATTTTCTATATATTTAACAAAAGAAAAATGTATAAATGGTGTCCTTATACATAGCAAATTACTCTAAAAGCAACCGGTTTTTTCCAGATCTCGATATTACTCTTTCTAGTATATATATGTATGTATGTATGTATGTATATGATACGAATATATTACCAATTGCTCTCCTCAGTTTTTTATTTTTATTTTTTGATTTCATACAAAATTCATTTTTCTTTTGTTTTTGTGTTTATGTTGCAATAAAAATAAATTTGCGGAAATTAAATGTGTCAATGTCCTTGTCCTAAATACATTAGGGAAATCGTTTGTCGATTTATACATAATCAGTTTATATGTTTGCTTGTTTTTTGGTGATGGATCTAATTCGATCTAATCCACAAAACGAATGGCAAAATGAAGAGAGCTATCCATCGACAGTCAAGTATTATAATATACTGTCATGGAATTGCTCTTTTTGTATAGTATTCGACAATCAACGAAACTTACTAATACAATTAATGTCCCAATATGTGAATGTCCGAGAATTTAGTGTTTTTTAACTGAAAGACCAGTAACCACTGTCAGAATTTACGCGTTCAACGTTTGCTGGCGTATGTAACTACACTATTTCATTTCAAAGTTTACTGTGTATGCAAAATCTATTTGCTCTTAGATTCGGATATGTATTTAACATATGTGCTATTTCAAACCATTATCTATGGTACATGCCGACCATTGCAGTATTTCTCATTTTTTCCAAATTTGAATAACTATATCGATTTCATCTGCTTTGAATGTGTTTTATTGTATCCATTCGTGTATGCGAACATATTCAGTTTTATCATTGACTTCATTGTAATCCAACTTACTTTATAAGAGACTTAAAATACTATTTGCTTAAAGACCACCACGACCTCGTCCACCCGTTGGACCACCTTGCCATGCACCACGGCCACCGCCAGGAGCGCCTGTAGGTGGACCACCTCTACCACCACCACCGGGGCCGCCACGACCTCTTCCTCGTGCTACAATAAGAGATGTACTTTTTTGTATTACTTTTCACATTTTAACTATGGTTATTAGCAACATTACCTTGCGCGCGTAATATCGCCGCTTTCCCTCGACCGGCCGTACCACCCAGGCCTTTACCAGTTTGCTTTTTAAACATTGGTGCATTCTTCAACATGTCCGGCAGTATGAGGAAACGAATTTTTGAGCCGCGTATGTAGACATTTTCTAAGTTTGCCGTTCGTCCATCACGATATGTGACTGTGATTTGTGTCATTTGGCAATTCATGTTGTCTTCAGCCTCGATGAGTTTGCCCCGGTATACTTCGCCGGTTATTGTCTCACACGTGATAATGTGACCTTCAGCCTCGTGTAAAACTTTTATTGGTACACCAATAGACATATTTCTCTAATTTATGTAGTTTTCACTTCAAATAAAATGTTATTTAGTAATAAACGTGCAATAAAACGCCGTTTTTTATGGAACGACAATGAAAACGTTTACACTCGTTTGACAGCCGAAAAGCAACTCACACGAGCTCGCCATTTTTCTGCTGAATTTGCTTGCCGTTATGCTTGACAGATACAGTTTGTGAGGCTCTTGTGTATTTCAAAAAGCAGTGGTTTTAAAAATGCCGCAAGAGCATTCTTTCCCAAGCGGTACAACCAATGTCCTCTAGCAGTACAGTGTAAAGTGCAATTAAGCCACTTTTAACTGCCATGTTATAGTTCTTGTATAGTATTGTTTTTTTACGAATTTTTATTTTATTTGTTTTTGTCTACTCATTTATTAAATAACTCTTGACGTTAAATTCATGTACTAATCTTTGTATGTATTTAGTCTAAAAGTTTAATTTGAAAGGATTTATCTTTTTTCTTAGAATTTTCTAGAAAATAATTTTCTTGTTTACAATATTTTAAATCTTAACCAAGATTCTTTCGTAACTATTCTCATTTTCATAATCTTATCTTAGCTTTATTTATGTTTACCCATTCTGACTCGTTTTTAGTGCATCATCACCACAGTATCGAGGTTGTGTAAATAAAGATATAACTAATTTAAATATTGACCAAGTACAAAATAGTGCAAACAAAGTGTATAACTGATAAAATGATATACTTAGATAAATCTCAGCATCATAAAATTGTATAAATCTTTGCAGACCAACTTACCTAAGATGACGAAATTTCTTAAAATAAAATACTCATTTTCATATATTTATATACGAAAATATTTTTTTAAAAATGTATTTAATTTAATTGGAAATTATGCTTATAACGACTCGTCGCCCGCTACAATTTGATTTCTTGTTGGAAATGCGCTTTTATATACCAACATTTAATAAAAACAAAAACGACTATTATTAAAATTATACATATTTTTTTACAGCGACCCAACGTTTAGTAGTAGTATCAGTAGTAGAAGAGAAGTTAATGAAAACGCTCTTGGATACCCTAGTGTATCCAAGGCACGCACCGTCTCCGCATCTTCTTGCGCTACTAGCGTCTCGAATGAGTCCTTCTGTATCTCTCTCGGCGTAGGGCCTCTGTGGTGGTTTTGATGTCCCTACCCACCACAGAACTGATCACGATAGGGCGTCACTCTTAACTGGTACGTTAATCAAAAAAACATGATTCACATTTACATATGCATATATGAATTAAGATTTTTATTATATGTTGTTTTTTTTTTTATTTAGCAGAACAATCTCGGAAGATTTCTGTGGATTCAGCTGGTGGCAGTGTATTCGAACACAGCCGCACTTCGTCGGAGTGCTCTGATTCGGATGGCAGCGATTCACAACATAGCAGCAGTGATGCACAATCACTATATTCGGACGAAGATTGCCAAGAGATGGTCAAACATATCTTGCAACATGATAATCCAACTCGTATAACCATCAAATTGCACGTTACGGAGAACCAGTTCTCGGAATGGGAATCGGTAAGCTTCTTTAGGCATGAAAATTTACATCCGAATTGTGATATTTACTTAACAGCCTTAACATGTAAACCTATATAAATTTGATTCGCTTTCTTGTAGGTCTTGAATCCGGAGAATAACATTTTGTACGTTGCAATGCCGGAAAAGCTTCCCCCAGAGGCTTCGAAGGACACATTCATCTCTTTGTTGGAGTTCGCTGAAGACAAATTGGATGTCGACGCAGTTGTTTTATGTGTACGCAAGAATCGACCAGATCGCGCATCTCTTTTCGAGACTTTCTTGATTATGGGTTTCCAACCATTGTCCAGAAAATCACCATTGGCACCACCATCCACTGCTAAGACTTCTGAGAATTATTACTTCATCTACCACATTGAAGACTAAGTTGACATAACAAATAACATCATTATAATAAATGTGTGTGACGCTAACTCATTCGTAAAACAAAAGAAGTAATTTCAAAATTTTAAGAAAAACACCAAACATACATGCTTCGAAACACATTTAAAAAGGGACAACAAAATAAATGACTGAGAAAACATCCATTAGCGCTCACAACACAATATGTCAACTTTGAGCAAGAAAGTTAAGAGTAAAGGCAAAAATATCGTATTTTATTCAAAAACACTAAAAAAAGATAAAAATGTAAAAAAAAAATTTAAAAAATTAAAAAAAGATACAAAAAAAATTGTAATTATAGGTGAATTATATATTGAATTCCTACACATATGATTTAAACATTTTACGTATGCATTAATATTACTAAAATAACGCATTATATGAAGTCCATTTTAATTTGAAATTGAATTATTTTTATTTTAAAATTTAATTTTTTTTTTTGAATATGAATTACTTTTATTTTGAACATGAATTATTTTTATTTTAAACTTGCATTATTTTATTTTGAAAATGAATTATTATTTTTTTAACAATTTATTACTAAAATTATATTCACATTCAATTATCTTATCTTATATTATCGATTATAAAAAAAAATCCGTTTTTGTTACAGAGTTTTTTCCACACAAGAAGTGTATTTATTTATTTTCATTAACTAACACAATTTTCACATGGTTAAATTATTCCGTAAATTATATCATTTATACTAAAAATGCAGTACCATTAAAGTATATTTAATTTTTTAACATTTCACATATTTAATTATTTAACAGGAAATCATTAACACTTATTTATAGAAATTATTTAAAAAGTAAATTAACTTGTGTAATAAAACGAATAAAAAAACAAAAAAAGCGAATCTTTTATTTCTTATAGTTAAACAGTAAGTGAAGGTTTTAATTTTTTATTTATTATTTTAAATATAAATTGTTTAATATTCTATAGCCTCCATGTACAACAGGCGAAGGTGCTGTTTATGTTGTTGCAAAATTATTTGATATAGAAAGAAAATAACAAAAATAGAATTCGTTACCTCAGGCGGTTGATGGTACCACATGTTAGGGTGGTTTCTATAGTTTTCATTCCCTTAACCGTTTGACTGCCAGTGCAATGTTCTCTAATTAAAGTGCTTTGCTTTCAAAATTTTCAAATTCAGCGAGCGTGCTAAATCCGCACTTCTAACTAGAAATCCGGCAACACTAAGCAGCTGTTTAGCTCATTTTCTACGAACGCCGGTTTGGCTGCTGTTTGTTGACTATCGCGGATAAATTTCGCATATACTAGTCTTAAATATGGTATGCAGAATATTTTGTTGTCATTTAAATTTATTTATTTTATTTATTTAATTGATCACAGTCGGTAACATTACATACGGATGTGGGTGACATAAAAATTGAGCTTTTCTGTGAGGATTGTCCAAAAGCTTGTCAGAATTTTTTGGCGCTATGTGCCAGCGAATATTACAATGGCTGCGCTTTCATTCGCAATATAAAAGGTTTTATAGTACAAACAGGTGATCCTACAAACACAGGTAAAAATGGTAAATCTATTTGGGGTACCAAATTTGAAGATGAATTCAAAGACACATTGAAGGTAATTTAAATTTGTTTTTTTTTTTTTTTTTCAAAAACAAAAACCCGTTAACGTCATATTTCCAGCACTCTGACCGCGGTATGGTTTCCATGGCAAATAATGGCCCCAATGCGAATGCCAGCCAATTCTTTATAACTTATGCAGCTCAACCCAATTTAGACCTCAAGTATACACTGTTTGGAAGGTTGGCAAAGAAATTAAAAAATGTCTATGCTTTTATTATTAACAGTTTAATTTTAAATAGAGTAATTGATGGTTTCGACGCCTTAGACGAGTTAGAAAAACTACCAGTAAATCCCAAAACTTACCGTCCACATATTGAAAAAAAAATCAACAGTGTTACAATACATGCAAATCCTATAGCTGGATAAGGACTGGCTAGGGAGGTTAGTAATAATTTTATTTCTTTATATTTTTACTAACTATATATAAACAATAAAAGGCGTTACTATGTTGCCAATTTTGGAAATATAAGTAGTGCAAATCTTACAGAATATTTAAAATATGAGACGGACCTAAACTCTATGATGGCGCACCAATTCAGTTTAAGAATTCCTTCTGACGAAAAAGTATTAAAGATTTGTTCCAAACCACAAAAAATATAAAAATTCTACTTATTTGCCCAAAATATTTTGTACCCTGCCTTTTTAGCTACAATATTGCAAATGCGTAGATATTAAGGCATCAAGTGTAACGGCGTTAGCCATAACGGGATTTCGTTAATTTTCTCTTGGTTATGCCAACAGGTATAACAGGTATAACAGTTAATTTGTGCTTTAGTAAAGTGGAAAACATATTGTATTATGGTGGAATATATTATTATAAAACAACTAGAACAAAGTTTCCATAATTTTATACAACTATGTGAAAATGTATTGTAATTGCTTTAATTAATGATGCAAAATGTTTTCAGTAAATTCGCTACTCGATGCCTTAGTATAACCGTTCTACGAACCCTTGAACCTAGTCTGTCCATTATGTGAAATCTAAATTTTCAATATTATTAAGATACAAGTCCTACACATTTTTTTTTTTTAACTTTCACACGAATATACTTTTATTTCTATTAGTCTGAATGTCAAAAGTTTACTCATTTAAAACCACATTACATACAAACATTTACTATGAGACTTTTAAAAATACAATTTTTTCGAGTTGCAACATAAATTAGAACAGAAAATTAACTTAAAATGCTTTTACATAAATATTTTTGAACAAAAGTTGACATAAATCTTACTGATACACCATAACAAATATAAAAGCCATAATCAAAAATACTGTTACAAGCACTAAATAAAGTCTCAAGTTATATTTTCGATCTAACGCGATCAATAACTGACGGAATGAGTCGGTTACAGAGACTTTAGTCGGACGACGTCCTGTAATTTCATATCGCCTTGAAGGTTGCAGAGGCCGTGGTGATACGTATTCCCTGCCTATATCAGTGCCTCCAACAGAGCTGGGTTTATTTAAAACCACCCCATCTGTTTTAATACGTTCCAAGTTGCGAGCAAAACTACTCAAAAATGGAGTTTCAAAACCCTCTGTTTCCTCATTATCATCGCTTTGTTCAGTGTACAGAGGTGTAGCCTTCGACGAGTATAATCCACTACTTAGCGTGTTTGTGCTGTAACGTGAGTGCAGTGTATTTGGTACATCTCTATCTTTGTTTAGGCCAATTCCAATATTCGGTTGCATTAAGTTAGAATGCAAGCTGAAGCGGCCACTGTTTGCGCTTATTTGTGGCTTATATATTTCGTGTGATATGCTTTCAGTTACTTCCCGCCGTATTGGAATCTATATAAAAATAAATATATTTACTAAATTTCACTTCATATTAAACGCATATTATACTATACCTGTGGTACTTCTTCTGCAATTGGCTGAACTGTTGGTTGATTGAATGACGTGGTAACTACACCCGTTTTCGATAAAGATACCGAACGTGATGAACGCGAACGCACATTAGCTTCTTCACGAGCCAGCGATGGTTTTGACCTTTGTTCCATTTGCTCAGCAGCCAATAATAAATCTTGATCCTCTTCATCGCTTTCCAGTATTACTACAGGATTATAGGTTTTAGTTGATTTTTGCTCCTTTTGCGAAGGTGGGATTTCATGGTCGCGAGTTGATCGTCGGCGTGCCCCAATAGGAGCTGGCGTAAGATTTTCTGATGTTTGATTTTCATATGGTTTCTGCGAGTCAAATGTTGGTGTTCCGGCGAATGTACGTCTATTCGCTCCCCTACTTGGAGTACGCCGTTCTGGTTCAGCTTTCACTTCTTTACTCTCGATTGCCGGCTCGGTTGTTTTTGTAACATGAATAGTTTCGCGGCGTGGGGTTTTCTTTGTTTGTGAAGCTGGCGAGCCCGACAGCGAAGCACGTAATTTCTTTATAAGTATATTTCGACTTGAATCTGTAATCGGAACGTTTGGTAAACCATGTTTAATGCACTGTTTGCGCAAATCTGCATTGCTCAATGACTCTAAATTATCAATTTCAGACATTTTTACGCGCTTTTAAGTCGTCCCGATCACCTTTTGAAATGTTCGCTACAATTTGCGCGTTTAAATATTTCAACAACGCCGTTGCGGACCAATCAAACACCAAATCTGCAAAATGATTGAACACGGTTGCCGTATCTTTGTTGTTGTTTTTTTTTTTCCTTTTCGTGGAACAGTTTAATTTTTTATGTATTCCGCGTGTGCTATTTAGAAAATAACTTTTTTATTTATTATTTCAAAAATAATACTTCTGTAAATAACGTTGTAATATAGTAGACAACAACGTATGCAAGTTCATATAATTAATGTTATAAATGTATCTGAGCCTTAAAAATTGGGCAACATTGTTATTGCATTCGCATGTCAGTGCATCCAACAGAATTGTGTTTATTATCAGCTGTTTATTCGTCATAGCAAATCAAGTATATTTATATTTTTGTGTTCAAACAAAATGGATATTTCTAAAGTAACAAACGAGAAAAAACTGCAGCTCTGTCGAATTTATTTCTTTGGTACGTGAATACTGCAGTTATTTATTATTTAAAACGGCAAATAATTTTTTTTCAACTCTTCAGCTGGCTTGGCTTTTTTACCCTTTCTATGGACGATCAACGTCTTTTGGTTTTTTAATGATGCATTTCGCGCACCTGCTTTCCCAGAACAAAAAAGAATAAAGAAATGTAAGCCAAGACTTTTAAAATGGATGTTATATGTACACATTAATATAAACCAATTTATTTTAGTTGTGATCTCGTCGCTGATAGGTGCACTGATTTGGTCAGTTATACTTATAACCTGGATAATTATATTCCAGACAAAGCGTGCCGAATGGGGGGAAATGGCGGATAGAATGAGTTTCATTATACCACTGGGTATTGCTTAAATAACATTCCATAAAATTCAGTTTAGTACTTTAATCATTAAAAGTGTAAACAAATTGACTTCTTATTTTACTCATATTATTTTTAAAATTAAATACCACTAATATAGATCGAAATGAATTTAGTTTTGCATTTCTGTTGGTGTTTGTGTTTTTTGTCGTAACTCCTGCAGTTTTTCTTCGAAATAAGATTTGTGCACAGTCAATGGTAGGGATTTTTGACGTAGGAAGTAATTCACGTTGCCCCTGGCTGAGTATGTGTCGTCACCAATTAATTCTCGCAGTGCCATATTTTTCTTTAAAAGTTTTCCGTAGTAACTCGCACCTGCTTCTACGTATTGTGGTCCCAAACTGCACAATTTCTTGTCAATTTCAGTATCATAACGCACTTGATTGAAGTCCTTCATAAAAGACCAGCTGCCAACACCAAACAATCCCAAGATCGTATACATCACCAGTCGCAACTAAAAAAGATATCATTTTTTTTACAAGTTCACAATGATTTCATATTAGAGTAACTCACGCTGAAAGGTCCTGCAAGCAAGTTCATTCGTAAATTCAAGTAATGACCAATCGTATACATGGACAGAAATGAAAAGCTTGGAAATAGCGAATTCAATAAAACTCGATGTGTTTGCAGTTGTAGCACAGATTTACACAATCCAAATAGTTGTTCATCGTCAGTCAACACTATAGCATCTTGCAACAGTTTTCCGGCGTCTGTGTTCCAATCGATAGTCTGATCGCGAAAGCGTATATCTTGCCGATTTATATCTTTTGGGTCTGAATAAGCATAATTCACCGGAATTCCTAGCGCACCGCCAAAACGATACTTTGTTGAACCTACAAATTATCTTACATTGAAGTTTTATATTTGTATATGTATGTGTATTTTATAAGCTTTACCTGCTTGGAACAGATCGAAACCAAAAACGGTGAATGGTTTAATAATTTTTCGTTCATATGCTTCTAACTGAAGTACGTCCAATGCCTTTTCCAAACGTTCCTTCACCTTTTCCGGCACCGGACGTGGTATACCATTCCTTTATTAGAGATATAAAAAAGTCAGAATACATTCTTATATAAAGCATATTTCTTTTAGCTTACTGATAGCATTGCACGAAATCTTTGTAGTATTTCAAACACATTGTATGCGGCATAAAATTGACTACGAATAGTCCCAAGGTGGTGGCACTTGTGGCAAGTAATACCACATTTCGTCCAGTTGGTGTTTGAAAGAAACCCATTATGCCACGCTTTACGACAGGTGATTTCTTCATTTTGATTTATATTTAAATTAAATTAATTGTTTAAAATAATCGAAATCAAATCTTTGTTATTATGGTGGAATTTGACAGCTGATTGTGAGGTTACAGAAGTCTCTCAATTGCATAACGTGTGTTGAGAGCAGCTGCGTTTAGTAGTCTTTAGGACACTTGCAGCTTAAATATTAATTTGTATTTATTATTAAAAAAATTTGGATACATTAAAAATAGTTATATTTACCTATTTTTTAATTGAAAGAAACAGTGACAAAAATCTATTTTAATTTGGTACAAATTGTATATCGTAATTTTTTTTCTGATTTCTAAATCTAAAGAAATCGTTTGTATGCTTAATATGGTAAACTTTTCATCGGAGGTGGACGACCTTCAGTGCCAGAAGCGATTTTCGGTTTCACGGTGTCGGTCCGTTTTTGGGGCGCCATTCGTTAGATTGTTAAACAGTTTCGACCTTTTTTTTTATAAACCAACGCCTCTTCACCAGTGAAGATGCGTTTGATGAGAGCAGATTCGTCAGCTCTGTTTTTTGGCGACTTCTATTCGTCGTCATTTCTGTGAAAGATGTAGTAGGTCTTAATGCTATACTAGGCATTGGCATGCTTTGTACCCAAAACATTAACCAAAATGTTTTGATATTCTTTGCTATCTCTATGATGTCAACACGACGACTTTAGAAGAATGTTTCTTCAACTTTTTCGATGTTATCGTCAATAACGGAGGTGGATGGACGACTTGCATGAGGCAGGTTTCGATGACCTTCACTTAAATACTTGAGCTCTTGTTAAATTAGACTCTCCAAATCATATCTACATTATTTTTACGATCTATTGAAAACAGTAAATTTCAAGTCAACTTATTGTTTAATTGATTCCATGCTAAAAATCGTCAGACAAACGTGTCGCGTCGTAAAAGAAAGGTTCTACCAATTTAGGAAAGAAATTTATCGGCGAGCAATGTATATGGACCAGTCCGGGTTAAATTTGATTAAATGGTATAAGATATTCGGAAGATTCTGTCATTGTCTCTAGCCTCTAGCTGATTTTCTGAAAGATGGGAACATTTTTTAGTTGGATGAACCTCCAATGCAACTATCGCAAAGTATCGCCTTACTCAGCGATAGCCAAGTGACACTAAAAGTGATCTCAGGTTACGAGTTTTAAAAGCTCTTGGTGCAGGAGTATAAAGAACGGCTGAATAGCCTATTAAGTCGACACTAAGTCCACCTGGGTCAAGTTGATATGAGTATTGCTGGAAATCAACTGGCCGCTCGAACTTTACCGCTCTGTAACTGCTACCTGAACGGAACCCTATTTAGCGCTCGGTCCTCACACCATGAAAGAACTAAGGAGGACAGAGGGCAGAAAGAAGTATTACCAACAACTCCCAGGCATGTGTCATGCAAAGTGGCTAATGAGTGATTACAACTTCATTAAGATTAAAAATGATTATGAACTTTTTGAGCTCAAGAAACCTCTATTTAGTTGGGGTCAAGCCTCTTGCGCAAACTGCCGGTTCTGCGGCAAGGAGCCGGGAACTCTCGAAGCTGCAAGGCAGTCTGCAGACGCAGGATTAAGGTCTTTTGATCCATGAATCCGAATAGGGATCACATATCTCAATACCTTGCAGTAGACTGGTATTTACCAGTTTGTTGGGCCTATATGAGACTAAAAGGAAAGCACACTAGGGATTAGGACGCTTTGGATACCTCAATTTATATCTAACTTTCTAAAGATTACTTTGTATCAGCAAAGTGTTCAGTCAAGGTTAGCTAGCAAATTTTCAGGTTAAAAATTCGGGTCCATTCCGGTTACGTGGGCTCAAAATTGTGGTATTGTTAAATAAAGCTGCGAGTTTTTGAATCGGTAGAACTGCGAGTTCGACGTTAGGTACTTCTGCGCTTTAATTGAGACATTTGCGGCTAGATAGACTTGTTTATAAAGCCTGAGGTCGTTCTTGTTGTTGCAGTGGCGGCAGAAAGCATTCCCCAATTTACTTTCAGGGACACATGTGTGTCTAAGTAGTGGGATTCTTGTTGTCTACGTAGATACGATTGTCGAAAAAACTTGCCGATCCAAACAAGGTTAGATCTCCGAAAGGACAGGATAACGTAGAATCGGCTGTTTTGGGAATTGCCCCGCATTCTTGCAGCATCAAGAGGTTCTGCCTCAATCACGTTGACGACATTAACCAAAACAATACGCCGACCACACTTTCGGACGTAAACTTCAGTCATGCAATGACCGTCATTCACAGTGCAGCCATTAATACCTTCGCCGACTCCCTCTCAGTGAATGGCGTACTTAGAGTCCAACCACCATCCATTGCAAACGACGAGCTCGAGTTGCCGCGATAATCAAGGGTAACCCTTGCGCAGCTTAGTTCTGAATACTCTAGCAGGTTAAACCCCTACTTATCCAGAATCGACCCTAACATATAAAACATATGTCCAGCGTGCAACGAGTCACTGTATGGCACTAACCACCGTTTTGCATGCCCTGCTAACCCTACACATCTGAAACCCCTCTTCCTGTGGTCCGACCCCGTTGATATAGCACGTTTCCTGGACCTACCGTTGGATGACCTCGATGTAAACTGATCTAACCCTTACCATCCTAATGGAGGTTAGATAACATCCGACGCTAGAGCACATCTAACTGTCGACGGAATAGAGCATCCCACCGTCGTGAGAACTGTTCATAAGATCTGGGGGTCCAGTGCGTCGCTAGTATTTTAAAATAGTAAGAAGAAAGGAAAATTTTCATAATACAATCATGCATTTTTTAATTTTTAAAACTCTTCAATTATTACTTTAAATAAGCTTTGAAGAGACCAATTCTGTCAAACTTGGCAGGAAGAGTAAATATTCCTGTCTTATCTTCATCAGTCAAAAGCCCCAAATAAAGGCGTAAAATGCACTAAATATGACACAGATCAGCCACTATAAATGACAATCAGAAGCAGCGAGAAATAATGGATATGTTAGTACATAAGTCAAGACGAGTGTTGCAATTTGTTCCGATCAATTCCTACCAACCGAACGCCCTTTATACGCCGCATCAATAACGGCAAGAAGAAAACGAAGGAAAAAAAAAACAACGGAAAACAATTTTGTCATCTCTCGGCAAATATTTATGTAATGAATCTTGCAAACCGGCGATCAGATCGCTGCTCATTGATCCTCTTCAATCTAAAACTGACAACTTGCAACCAAATTAAAGAGAATAAAGAGGTAAGAGGAACGTAGATCAACACAATGTAGGCGCAAGAGATACGTGTAAGCTGCGACAAAGCTCACAAGCATACAAACGTACATACATTCGTAAAGCAGTACATATGGGCGAATTAATCGCGAGCAGAGCTGTCGCTGTCGCAGATTACGACGCGCCGCCGTGCCACAAAGTCGTACAAATAACACCATTGTTATGTCACGGCAGTGTCGGCTGGTCGATTGGTAGACAAATGGGACGGACAGCCAAGCAGACAGACAAATATGAAACACCTCCGCCCGCACACACTTGCATCGTTTGCGACAAATCTGCACTACGCAGATGGGAGCACTCCATTCTACACATACATACATGGTACATAAGTATGTACAGCATACGAGGGCGGTATGTCGTGTGTTTAACCTGCAAAAATAAAGCAAAAATGTTGGCAAAAGGTCGATTTATTTCAGTACAAAGTCGGCTTTTCGCTCGAAAAACTTAACCCATCTAAAACTAACTTTCTGCAACCGTCTGAAAAAAAGTTTTCTGGAGGTTCAAGTTGGTTGTTGCCGAAATCATCAAACGGCAGGCCTAGAAAACGTACTGGTTGTTGTTGTTGTAGTGGCAGAAAATATTCCTGACGTAATTTGGTCAAAAATCCGTGTTCGTTCCGGTTACGTAGATCGGATTATCACGGGTTACGTAGACCCGATTGAAATGTGCTGTTTCGACGGGGTCGAACCATAGGCAGATGTTTGTTATTTAAGTGCGGATCACTGGGCATGTTAGTCATGCGGAGACTCATTGCTCGCTGGACGTATATCTCTCTTGATACTGCCAGAAAGCGGCTCCGCTCCAAGCAGACAACTGTAGGAATGGTTTCCTCATTCAACTCCATTTTCGGGCGAATGGTTTTTTCAAGTATGGAAACAAAAGGCAGTCGCACGGCGCCGGATCTGGAGAAAGGCCTGGATGGTTGGACATCAGTTTTTGTATAATTCGAGCATTTTTCTCCGAACTGCTAAAGTACAGCCCTTGGCCGGATTAAGTCCGGGTCAATTCCGGTAACGTAAAACCGGCTGTTGTGGGAATTACTACTAGCTATTTTTCGACGGTGGTGGTCTGTTAGCCACAATAATTCAGCATAGTAGAGCCGAAGCGAGTTCGCTGGATTGAGTTCATGATTTCGATTATTTCTTGCTCTCTGCTGTGTACCAGTGCACCCATGTTTCGCCGACGATTACGAAACGAGGCAGAATCCTTGGATTACGGCGGTTTGGATCGGCGGTTTTCACATAAGATGTCACGTTGTCCTCAGTTTCGGGGCCATTAAACCAGTTTTAACGATTGTCATCGAAGGAGCGGAATCACCATATAACCCAGCCAAGCGGTCTTTGATTTCACTACACGATTTTCAATCCAAAACTAGAATCGAATCATCGACCGATATAGAACTTTTTTAATTAATCAAAGCTCCACGGACATGCTCAATCTTATAAGCGCTCAAAACGAAAATATCAATCCGATTCGGGAGAAATTTCGATAGTGGCTTAATCGGACACTGCAGCAAAGTACTTATCGGACCGTCCGCGTATATAAATTACATACATTTATATGATTCAACTCAAAAGCGCTGTACGCTGCGCTTGTCCGCCGGCGCGAGCGCTCCTGTCGCCGAAAGACGCTAAGCGGACGCTATGGCAAACGATGCGATACGACGAGATGTGATCCGATATGACATTGAAGTGCATCGTTCAGATGCTTGGCGCATGTTGAACCGCAGCAGACGACAACACAACGACGACGACACACAGTGACAACCGACGCAACAGCAGCTTCGCGGTCGGCAGCGTTAAGGACGGGAGCAACAGGAAGAGCGTTGCATACAGCATGCGACAACGCCAGTCACTTTAGACATCAGCAACAACAATAATAACAAAATGCCACCACACAGCGGCGGTGGCAGTAAAATCGACTAAGCATAACAATAATTCCAACAACAACAATCGCGGCAAAAAGTATTCGCGAAGAATTAAAAGTGATAAAAAACAACAAACAAACAAACAAACTTTGAACTTCAATAACAAGAACAACTGCAAAGCGATGTGAACAATCACAGCAACAAAAATACAAAAACAATAACAAATAGTGCGCCAAAGTCAAGCAAATATGCGCATACATACATACCAACAAGTAAACTTGCCACATTCATACCGTCACATAGCTCCATACACACACATACATAGCTGCAAACACATTTATACATATATTGTATGTATATATTTTATACATAATTTACCTGATATGGAGCCCAAAGACGAGGTGGTGGGTTTTGGCGCTGATTTTGAGTGCTGTTCCGCCGCAACAACAATAAAAGCTCGCACATATGTGGCAAGAAGGCAAGTGGCAGAAAGGTGTGTGAGACGCTGTAGACTTTTTGAACGCATATACATACATACCTACATACATAGTATGAATACATACATATATGTTTGTGTGCGTGAGTTTATGGGGGGAGTCGAAGTGCTCACTAATGTGTCATGCCAATAGAACCCAGTGATCGTTGGCGGGGGTTCTGATATTGGATTCTGCTTCTTTATTGGCGTAGACACCAACGCGGTCCACCCTTTACGCTTTTCGACGCCAATTGAAGATTCCAAGTGTACCCCGGACCTTTTCCACCTAGTCTTTCCAACGAAGTTGAGGTCTTACTCTACCTCTGCTTTCCCGGCGGGTACTGCGTGGAAAACTGTCAGAGCTGACGTATTTTCGTCCATTCGGACGACATGACCTAGCCATCGTAGCCGCTGAACTACGTCAATGTCGTCGTATATCTTGTACAGCTCTTCGTTCCATCGACTACGGTATTCGCCGCTGCGAACGCATAAAATACCATTAAATCTTCCGCAGAACCTTTCTCTCGGCAACTCATAACGCCGACACATCAGCTGTTGTCATCGTCCATGCCTCTGCACCATATGTATAGCACGACGGGTATGATGAATGACTTGTAGAGTTTGTTCTTTGTTCGTCTACTCAGTCCGAAGTAGCGACTGTTGGCAAGAGTTAATCTGCGTTGGATTTCGACGTTGGAATTAATACTAGTCTCAAGATAGACGAAATTATCTACGACTTCGATTTCATGACTGTCAACACTGACGTGGGAGCCAAGCCGAGAGAGAGAGAGAGAAGTTTGTTTGTTTGATGACAGGAGATATTTCATCTTGCTCTCCTTCACTACAAGACCCATTTGCTTCGCTTCGTTATCCAGTCTGAAGAATCAGAACTAACGGCTCTTTTGTAATGCCAATGATATCAATATCATCAGCATACGCCAGCAGTTGTACATGCTTATAGAAGATTGTACTTTCTCTATTCAGCTCTGCAGCTCGAATTATTTTCTCCAGAAGAAGGTTGAAGAAGTCGCAGGGAGTCGCCTTGTCTGAAACCTCGTCTGGTATCGAACGGCTCGGAGTGGCCCTTCCCAATCCTGGTGTTGCTCAAGGTCAGTTTACACAGCCGTAAAGTCCAATCAGTTTGTTGATGGTGGGCTCTAATCTTTCACACTCATGTTCGTTAAAATCTCGGTACTACGGTAGTTGACGCATATTTTGGGGTCTACCTTTTTGTGGATAACACAGAACACACTTCAATTCCGATGTTGTTGTTGCAGAATTCAGCCGAGTTGCCAGTCCTTGGCCGGATAAAAATCCGGGTTGCTTACGTAGACCCGACTGTCGTGAACTTCATCCGATCGTCGGGCATGGTTTCAATTCTACAAAGAAGCTGATATCAGTTCTTCACCACCGTATTTGAATAGCTCGGCCGGCAATCCATCAGCCCCCACCGCTTTGTTGTTCTTCAGGCGGGTAATTGCTATTCGAACTTCTTCATCGGGCAATGGCACGTTCGCTGCATTGTCATCGATTGGGGAATTGGGTTGACCATCTCCTGGTGTTATGCTTTCTCACGGCCATTTAGCACGCTGGAGAAGTGTTCCCTCAATAATTTTAGTATGCTCTGGGCATCAGGCACGAGATCACCTCTGGGGGCTCTATACTTTCTGCTTTGAGTTCATATATTGCGATTAAATTGCAGACACCATATTTTTTTGGATTTTGATTTTTCAAGTACATAAACCAAGATATTCACACTCACTAGTTATAAAAAGAGATCTTACGAGACCAGTCTTCTCCATTCATCATTCTCCAACATTCACTACGGCATATGCAGAAACCCTTTGCTGTGCGCATATTCCGCGGAAACAGGCAAAAAACAACAAAAACTAAAACTAAAACGAAAGTAAAGAACGCGAGCAGAATTGGAACCGCACAGACAGACGACACTGGAAGACTGCATTAATTGTGCGACAAATGTGTGTGCGAAAATGCATTAATATTTTTGTCATCCGCAACACACCATTTGTCGTTGCAGTGCTGTCTGTCGTGCTTTCTTTTCTCGTTTTACTATTTTGCTTTTGCTGTTGTTGTTGTTGTTTATGTTGTCATTGTTACGGTAGAGACGTCTATCCTGCATCGCTTTCAACGTAATCCCATCGATCTTAACAACATATGTTCATGTGTGTGCAAACATGCACTCGCCGCTCATATGTCCGTGTGTTTGTGTGTGTGTGTGATGGCGTGCATTGAGAGATTTATAATGAGCGGTGTGTGTGTTTATGTTTGGGTGTATGTTCCGATTTTAATGGCGCTTTTCGCTGGTTTTAGCGGCGTGGATTTTTACTTAAGTGCTGCGGATTTGTCATAAATGTGTGTTTGTATAAATTATTAATGCGAATTGGAATGGTGAACGATTTTCTGTTTAGAGATATACATAATATATTGTATACAAATTGAAAATTATTAACATTTATGTTTTTATGAATCCAAAAAATTTATTATTAAATTTTAATAATTTTCAATTATTACTAATGTTTTTTTTTTAATTTTTTAAATTTTCTTTGCATTTTTTTTGTAATTTAAATTTAAATATATTTTAATTTTCTAATTCATTTGTATAAAAAACTCAAAATTGAAAAGAATTCAAATCGAAAATTATTAATTTTAATTTATTTTAATTAAAAATGAAAAAATATTAAATTTCTTTTTTGTATTTTCTTTTTGTAAACTAAATTTATTTATATTTTATAACTAATTTGTAAAAAAAGTCAAACTGAAATTTCTTAATATTTATTTTTTTCCATTAAAAAAGAAATTTTAAAACTTTTTTACGTTAATTTTTTTTTATTGAAAATTTTAAATTTTTATTTTTGTTAAATTAAAAAAGAAAGAAATTGTAAATTTTTTTATTAAATTTTTTTTACATTTACTTTGTATTTTTTTGTAATTTAAATTAATTTTTTGTAATTTAAATCTATTTTGTAAAAAAAAAATAAAATTAGAAATGATTAAAATTTATGTTTTTTAACTAATAAAGAAAGAAATGTTAATTTTTTTACATTTTCTTTCCAATTTTTTTTGTACTATAAATTAAGTTTTTTCTAATTTTCAAATCATTTGTAAAAAAAATGAAAATTAAAAAAAAAATCAAATTGAAAATTATTAATATTTATTTGTTTAATTAAAACGGAAAGAAATTAATTTTTTTTTAATTTTTTGCATTTTCTTTGCAATTTTTTTGTAATTTAAATTTATTTTATTTTCTAATTTATTTGTAAAAAAAATCAAAATTGAAATTGAAAATGATTAATATTTATTTTTTTTATTAAAAGGAGAAATTGTAAATTTTTTATTTTAATATTTATTTTTATTTTTCTAATATTTAATTTTTAACAAAATCAAAAAAATTAATTTTTTATTTTAATTATTTTTAACATTTTCTTTGCATTTATTTTTATTTTTGTAATTTTAATTATTTTTACATTTTCTTTGCATTTTTTTTCTTTGTAATTTATTTATATTGTTTTCTAATTCATTTGTAAAAAAATTCAAAATTTAAAGAAATTCAAATTGAAAATTATTAATACTTGTATTTATTTTTTTTTATTAAAAAGAAAAGAAAGAATAAGAAAAAATTACAAAATTTATTTATTTGAACTGTGGTTTTGAAAATTATTAATATTTATTTTTGTTTTAAATTAAAAAAGTACAGAAATTGTAAATTTTTTTATTTCCATTTTTTTACATTTTCTTTGCATTTTTTTTATTTAAATACTCGTAAAAATTTATTTTCATGTGTAAAAAAACGTTTTTATTATTTTTTTTCAATTTATTCTTCTTTTTTTACAATTTTGTTTGTCAATAAAAATATTTACATTCATAAGAAAGTAATATCTAGATAACTAGTTGAGGCAAATTTTAAAATTTCTTAATTAAAATATTTATTTCCTTGCAGTTTCGAGATAAAATAGTACTGAAGTTCGTCGCTTAAGTCTTTTTAATAGAAACAAGTTTGTTGCTTAAGTCTTCCGTAAGAGCTGCTATAGCTAATTCATATGAGTATACAATTGGAATGCGTATACGTACACATACATACATACATGCTTTACACATACATATTAGCATTTTGACATAAGTTGGTAGAGACTTAATAATGAGTTCAGGGAATCCACAGCGCTAAATGAGTTGTTAAAATGATTTAATTATATGAAAAAAAATAACACGAAAGCTAGATTCGTTTATTAAAAGTAAGTTGGAAGACTATTTTTATATGCTTTTTTCGACTGCATAAAATTTTTGCTAATTTCCTTCGGTAGTGGTGCACCCTATTAGCCAAATTTTCTGTGACTTTGCTTATGACATTTGGCTGAAAAGTCCAACAATACTAAAGCAAATTTTTCAATTGGTCAATTGATAACATCAAAAAAACGTTTGATAACTTTGGTTTTCAGGATTTTCCAGCAAAGATTCAAATGAACTTAAGGTTTTATCAAACGTTCCTCACATTGTTTGATTCAAAAATCGGAACTGTCAGTAGATCGCGCATAGCTTGAGTGTCTAGTTATTTGAGATGTGTTGTAAGGCTTTTTCACTACTTATTTTCCCATATGTACCTATACTAAAACATGCAGTAAAATATAACTCAGCAAGGATTTCGTATTTCTAATCAAACTTCAACTTATTTTTACTAATAAATAAATAAACAAATATGTACAATTCTGGTCGAACACATTTTGCCATTTTTCCGCTAGAGACATTATTCCATCAGTGTAAATCGAAATTTCCATTTCATTGGTGGCTTGAGTGGCATTCTTCCTTTTTTTATACAAAAATTTCAAAATATAGCGAATTTCTTCACTATTTTCACTCATTTTTGAATAGCTGTAACTTGTTTTCAACTTCCATGAATTTAAGTTTTTTTTGGTTAAATGAAGCTTAAAATCTCACCTTTCCAACACTATTTGGTATGACACAATGTGATTGGTAGCACCGGAGATATACGACTGCAACGACATCTATACGAAAAGACGCTTTCGATAATATAAATAATATAATAATATAAATATTCATAATTTGACTGACAGGGCCAAGTGACATTATAAAAAAGCTAAAAAAATAATTAGAAAAGCCTATCACTGATTATTTCACATGTCATAATTAAATTATTGCTTTAGTTTGATTCCAGGCAACAGAAACAGGTTTGTGTCTTAAGTCTTTCGTTTACTGTAGAAAGTAAAAACCTTACAAACATAGGTAGTGTATGATTTTTAATTAAAAATATCTATGCATCTTCATGAAAATAACTCAATTCAAAAGTCCCCGGTTCAACATAGTTCCCTTCAAAGCCGATTCACTGCTTAAAGCGGCCCTCCAACTTTTTGATGCCATTTTTGTAGTACGATTGGTTTTTTGCTTCAAAATAGGCCTTCGTTGCGGCGATCACGTCTTCATTAGACGAAAATTTCTTCCCAGCGGGCATTCTTTTGAAATCTGAAAATAGGAAATAATCGCTGGGGACAAGATCCGGAGAATACGGGGAAGCTGAAGTGATTCGAAGCCCAATGCATGGATTTTCCGTATTTTTCATTGATTTGTGATACGGTCCATTGTTTTTGTGAAATGGGATTTTACTTTTCTTCAAATGCGGCCTTCTTCAAGGTCAAGTCAATAAATATAATTCTAAATTCGGAATCATCAACTCGTCGTTGTTTTTGGTCCAAAGTGTGCTTGTGCGGCACCCACTTTGCACAGAGCTTTCTTATACCCATACACGTTCAGTTGATATTTTTAGAGTGTCTGCTATCTCGAACTATTTCACTTTACGTTCATCCAAAATAATTGTGTGAACTTTTTTGATATTTTCTTCGGTAACAATCTCTTTTGAGCGTCTACTGCGTTCATCGCCTTCGGTGCTCATTGCGCCACGTCTAAACTTAACAATTCCTGATAATTGATTTTCTTGAGGCAGCGTCCGGAAACTCGTCATCAGCCAAGTTTTTGCTTCGACTGTATTTTTTCCTTCAAAAAGCAATATTTTATCAACACACAAAATTCCTTTTATCCATTTTTTTCACTATAACAAAAGTTGCCTCC
Source organism: Bactrocera tryoni (assembly GCF_016617805.1). Lineage (NCBI taxonomy): Eukaryota > Metazoa > Arthropoda > Insecta > Diptera > Tephritidae > Bactrocera > Bactrocera tryoni. The sequence goes on along the minus strand of NC_052501.1, from coordinate 24,068,654 downwards.
CTCAAAATGACATAATTCACAAACTAATGATTCAACAGCTAAAAATCATATGGGTTTAGTTCTGGTAGCGCCATTTCTGTGTCAGATCCGGGACTTTGACCTGTTAGCTCCATTTTTTTTATATTTACTCTCAATTTTTTTGGTCAAAATTTTAATATTTCTTAAGATCAGCAAATTTTCGATACTTATATTTTTTAAAAGCTGGATTTTGATAACAAATGATACAAGCATAGCTATAAACCATTGGATTTTTTCAAATAGTGCGAAAATTTTCGACTCATCTTGATTAAGAGTTCTTCTTAGGTTTTAATACATGTATAATGGAACAAAATTAAAAAAAAAATCCTGTCACTACATAAGCTTGAATAAATAACACAAATTCTATGCTACGAAGCAATTAATCTTTCTCACGCCTTTCACACCAAAGAACGAAAGCGATAAAAATTATTGAAATGTAATGGAGCTGATGAAATGGACCAAAGTGTCAATGAGAGCACGCATCAAACGCCAGAAAGTCGCCGTTTAAATGGAAGTTCGTGTGTGCAAGCCTGCATGTATGTATGTGTGTGTGCTTGTCACCGATTAAGCGTGTTAATTGCATATTTACAAATGTCTCAGCATAACTGCATAGTTGCAGTTGTCCATACTCATATATGCATATACGTATGTACATATGTACATATGTATATGGAAGTATGTGCGCCTGTAAATAGTTAGATAAAAGCCTTGTAAACACGCATGTACACACAGACATAAGCATGTTTGTAGTTCAAATGCCGTCACTTAACAATTTACATACATATGTACAAACATATGTATACACATGTCTACATATCCGATTAAGCCTTGCAACACACACACACACACATGCACTCAAACGTTCGCAAGTGCGCAATCACACTGAGTGGTAACAACAAATTTATGTCCATTTGGCATTCGAACACTATCAGATTGCATGACAGTTCCCAATTACTTTTGCCTGCGAGTCAATCGTTCATTACAAACCGATTTGCTTGCAACTGTCGCTCGGCTGCCTCTCGGCAACGCATAGCTGCAATGCGCCCGTAACAAAAGCAACTAAGTGCTTACGTCTATGCGCCACACACACACACACACATCCATGCTCAGCCGTGTCTATGTTCATGTGTGTGTGCTTTCTGCGCTTAGTTGCATTTATCCATTTGCTTGCTTATTGTGCCGGCAAATCTGCATAAATGTGTGTGTGTGTGTGTGTTTTCGCAAATGTCACACTAACTATGCGTGCAAATCTCGATATATATATGCATATATATATTTCGCTGCATGCAAGGATTTGACTTTTTAGTCTAATATCACAGCAAATTGAGGCTAAAACGCACATAAAAAAGTCAAATAGTCTAAATCTAAATATATCGCACTCTATGTGCGTGTATATATGTACATATATATATGTATATCAATGTCGTTGTATATATACATATATGTGTATGTATGTATGTGTTTACTCTTTGGTTTGTCCATTGCAGCGCACATGTCAAACTGCTGTTAGAACTGTTTGAATTGTTGCCTCGATCCAGTTGCTTCGCAATATGCTACAAATTGTGGGCGCAACAGGCGTTAGCCTATAAAACGGTTAATCGTTCTTCCTGGCATGACATCTCGTGGTTTTGTATTGCATAACTCGTGTGATTGCGACGTTCGATTCTTCTTCTTCTTTTTTTGGTAACAGACGCACATTTTGTTTTTGTGGCATATGTCATTCGCATATACAAGTATTGACACTTAAACTGATCTCCGTGTGCGAAAATTGCTCTTACATTAAAAGTCTTTCTAGTTTTTTGTGAGTTTTAATTTTGAAAAATTTTTTTAAATGATTTTCGCATATGTAAATTTTAAAAAGTAAATTTTTTTTTTTGCTAACCATCTGATCAAATTTGACCCGGACTGACCAAAAAATTACATTTTCACGTATTTTAGTACAAATCTTTATTAGCGCCTTCAATGTAGGCTCCTACAAGCATGCCTAAGGTTTGTCTAATTTTTCTTATACCTGCTGTAAGCTTCGGCTGAGATGGACTTCAATGCCTTAAGCGAAATATTGTTTTTCCTGTTCGCCCCATTTTTGGAGCGCCATTCGCTAGATTGTGGGGCTGTATTGATATAATATTCTTAAATCCACGTATAGTTACCTGTAGTGTTGCATTTGATGAATGCAGGGTTCTCAGGTACGTTATCAAACATCTCTTTTGCGACGTTTCTTGTTTACCGACGTAGAAACGGTTATAGCCAAGTTAACAACTGCGCGCCAGTCGTTTTTTCTTTTGGCAATGTGGCGCCAATTGGAGATATCAAACGAAGCCAGGTCCTTCTCCAACTGATCTTTCCAACGGAGTGGAGGTTTTCCTCTTCCTCTGTTTTCATTCATTTGGACGACATGACCCTGCCAGCCTAGCCGCTGTCTTTGAATTCGCTGAACTACATGCATATGTCAATGTCGTCGTATATCTCATACAACTCATTATTCCATGGAATGCGATATTTGCCGTAACCATTGCGCAAAGGTTCATAAATCTTTCGCCGAACCTTTCTGAGGAGAGACTTTGCTGAATTTGCTCTTTGAGAGAACTTTACTTCTCAATTGCCTATTCAGTCCGAAGTAGCACCTGGCAAGAGTTCTTCTGCATTAGATTCCGAGGCTGACGTTGTTGTTGGTGTTGATGCTGATTCCCAGATAGACGAAATTATCTCGAGTTCGAAGTTATGGCTGTCAACAGTGACGTGGGAGCCAACTCGCGAGTGCGACGACTGTTTGTTTGATGACAGCAGATACTTCGTCTTGCTCTCATTCACAGTCAGACCCATACGCTTCGCTTCGTATGGTATTGAACAACACAGAGAGGTCCTTTCCGATCTTGATTGAGGTTTTAGGTATTGCTCAACGGAAGTTTACACAGCCGCATATTCTCTTTTTGTGGATTGGGCAAAGCACACTTAAATTCCAATCGATGGGCATGCTTTCGTCGGACCATATTCTATAAAGAAGCTGATGCATGCTACTTATCAGTTCTTCCCCGCCTTCTTTCGTCTATCACAACATGATCGATATGTTTGGTAGCTTTTCGATCCGGCGACAGCCAGGAAGCTTGATGACCATTTGTTCGGGCCCCAGCGAAGTCGATGAGCCTCAACACATTTGGGAATGTTTCCTCATGGAGGCTGAATTTACCTTTTTGACACCCTGGCGTTAAAGCCGCCGAGCACGATAGGCCTGGTAATTGATTTCATGTTTTTAATAGCCTTTTACCTTACTTGTTTTTTTTTTTTTTGACAGAGCTGCCGAATTTCATACCTGAACTCTCAGAATATTAAATTTTTGCTATGCAATTCCGCCTAAGAAATTATATGGCTAAATAACACTGCCCTTTACAACTTTGGTTAGGTATGAATTCTTCAATGGAAATTTTATAAAAAGTTATTTTTACTTTCAGAGCTGGAGAGCGTAGACTGATTTGAGTAGCATATTCTAGCCAGTGAAAGCTCTCGCACAAAGAATTACATGAAGTTTTAATAAAGTATTCCTTTCGAACACCACAGAGCCCACTCGCCAGATATATTTGTCCAATCTCATATACCATCTATACTGCTACTCATCTCTCCATTTTATGTTTTTATCATTTTAAAAATTCTAAGGTTAATGATATTTATCATCTCGATTCCGATGCTTGATATACATACATATACCTCTATTATATGTGAATATATATTTTTATGTATAATTCAAAGAAACCTCTTCAATCCAGCTCTTAGATAAAATATGCTCAAAATTTATATGAAAATAATAGCACTAAAAATAAATATATGCCAACTTAAAAAGTCATTAACATTCGTTTGGGCATTTGTTGACATTTTATGTCACTACAGTGGCGCCTTGTCAAAACATAAGTATATTATAACAGTACCATAAAAAAAGCAAACGAACGAAATTACACGAAGCAGTTAATAAAATTTTCTTTGCTTCCGCCTTGTGAACTTCGCTTTGCTGCTCTCCAACACTAAACTGACAGCTAGTTGTCAGCGCCGCATACCCTCGCTGTTATGTCAGCCGGCACTGGCGCTGCAAATGCTAACGTGTTGAAGGTAACGAGTTTATAACTTTGCCACACTTTTGCTTTCTATCGAATGACACAAGACGTGCGAGTACGTCAACACACATTTGACGCCGCCGAATGACTAACTGTCAGTCACACTACTTACACGGCGCTTGCGCAACACACATTTGGGTCGCTCTTATGGCGGAGACAATCAAACAGCCATAAATTTGATTGGCGAGCCAGACAGACATGTTGAAAAGACGAGAAGAATATGGTGGGATGTGTGCTTCTTTGTCGTGGTGCTTTGTACTATAAGTAGTATTGAAAGCCAATTATATTACAGAGGATTTCTCAATTACCAAGGAAAAAATTGTCAAGCTTTAATAGGCAGTATATTAGAAATGTAAACTATGTTTTTTTCTGTAATACTTAGATAATTGGCGAAATTTTAACGGTTATTGTTATACGTCTTTCTTAAAGTTTGCTATAACTGACCAGCAAGCTGGATGTTAAGGTATTAATAATCTAAGCCCTAGGATGACGAATGACGTTGAGTCACATTGTCTTCCAGTTTATGGTTTATTAGTAAGAATATCGAAATAAAATACTTCTTTTCTTTATTGGCGTAGACACCGCTTACGCGTTTATAGCCGTGTTTACAACAGCCGTCAGTCATTCTTCCTTTTCGGTCTTTGGCGCCAATTGGAGATTCCAAGTGTGGCCAGGTCCTTCTCCACCTGGTCTTTCCTACGGAGTGGAAATATTCCTCTGCTTACTCCTGCGGGTACGGCGTCGAATACTCTCAGAGCTGTAGTGTTTCCATTCATTCGGACGACATGACCTAGCCAACTAAGCCGCTGCCTCTTAGTTCTCTAAACTATTTCAATGTCGTCGTATATCTCGTACAGCTCATCGTTTCATTGACTACGGTATTCGCAGTTGTCATAGGCCCTTAAATCTTCCGTAGAACGGATTTCTTGAAAACTCGTAACTTCGACTCATCGTCTATGTCTTGATTGACTTATAGAGTTTTTTCTTTATTCTTCAAGAGAGGATTTTACTTCTCAATTGCCTACTCAGTCCGAAGTAGCACCTGTTGGCCTGTTATTCGGCGTTGTATTTCGAGGCTGACGTTGTTGTTGGTGTTCATTTTGGTTCCAAGATAGACGAAGTTATCTACGTCTTCGAAGTTATGACTGTCAACAGTGACGTGGAAGCCAAGTCACGATTTCGACGACTGTGTTTTTGACGACTGGAGATATTTCGTCTTGCCCTCGTTCACTACCAGACCCATTTGCTCCGCTTGTTTGTCCAACATGGAGAAAACAGAACTAAAGGCGCGGTAGCTGTTGTAGTTGTAATTTTCTGCTTCACCATTTGCATCCGAATTTTCTAGCATAACGGAAGTGGTATCTTCTGTACAATCAGTTTGCATTCCTATCTCGTTGCGCATTTGTGGTGGCGAGCGCAGAATACTGCTTGTCTTCTGTCAAGTTTTGCTCTTGTTTGTTAGTTTTGTTGTCTTTGTTATTCATGTTGTTAGGGTTCCCGGGTCCTCGCTTTCTCCGCTTGATCGTACAGTTGCATTTTCGGTCCATGTGAGGGTTGACACAATATCTTATACGAAATCGGGTCTAAGCACTAGTCGGGGTTTAAAGCAACTGAGCGTATACCGCCAACCTAATGGCGCCGTATCATTGAACTCCGTAGCTTGATTTCTTAGTTTGTCGCCTGTGCTGTACTCTTGTTAAAAGGCCTCCAGTGATCGTAATAAACTTAGATGTCTTATTTGTTCCCCATTCTAATGTAAGAAGACAGGAAACTGGTTTTAAAACTGTCATAACTCACCAAAAAACTAACCACTATTCAAGTAAGTAGGTTAGGCCTATTCTGACCTACTTTAAGTAGCTATTAAAAATAAGCTTTTTCTTCTTTACGCGGTTATAGCCGAGCCAGCGCTCCAGTCGTTTTACTATTTTCACTGGTAATTCGAGATACCAAGTGCAGCCTGGTCCTTCTTCACCTGATATCTCCAACGGAGTGGAGGTTTTCTTCTTTCTTTGCTTCCGCCGGCGGGTACTGAATCGAAAACCTTCAAAGAAGGTGTAATAGTTTTTAGTTATGCTTCTGGGTAAGCAGTTACAGTTGTAGGACTATGCCCAATTCCTACTCTTGCGTCCTCGCCGCGCACCCTGAAAACATGAGTAACCCTTGTGTAAGATGGGGTGGCCAACTCGTGGTGAGCCTGGGGCACGCCTAAAAGAGAGGAAGTTTCAGCGGATCCATTCCGATATATTCGGTTCGCTGAAGTCTTATTGTCTGTTCACCATGTGTATAAAGCTTTATATACTCGTCTACCGCGGTTCTGCGCTGGGTTTTGCACCCGCCATGCAGAAACCACTCCCAATGAAACGAAAACTTAAAAATATGCACGAATAATGAATTCATCTTCATCTAGCGTTATCTATCAAATTTAGCCGCTTTCATTAACTTTCCATTTCCTAATCATAAAAACTCTTCGAATGAATACAGCGCTCTCCACTTAAACAAAGGCATTAATTACAGTTATCTTATACTAAAATCTCACTGATTTATCGAGCTGTCCGCGTACATACATTCCTACGCAAGCCTACAAAGTATTTAATGCCCATGTCACCTCTTACGAATGTGACAGACGATCTTTACGAAGCTATGTGCGTCCTGTGGTGTTTATGCTTTGGTTATAAAATTACTACCTTTGATGGCTGTAAAGGGCTCTAAAGTATCTATGATATGCGTGGCACACACCCAAGCATAGGCATCCCCCGGTCGCGCATGCCAATAGAAGAGTGTGAACACATTTATAATTTTCCCGGTTGAGTATAAAAAAAATTAATTCGGAAGTATTCATAAACTTCATAAGTAATTGACAGTTGATTTCCTGCTGTGGACACTTCTCTCTACAATTCTCTACATATTTATCACCTTTTTATGCATGTCTTTTCACTTTGTCGGTGGCGTCATGTGCGTACTTATTTATAACCATTTTGACTTATGGGTTTTTTCCCTTTCTCCACAATATTTTATATTTTTTTACAGCGCACTCTTATGCATTTCAATGTTACATATCTACATATCCCCTCTCCCATTAATATTCCACGCACCGCCAGTGACTCGTTGGCATCTGCATGTGCCGACCAATTTAATTGTTATCAATACTTCACGACACTTGCTTCGACTTTATTCGGCGGCGGCCGCTTGTGAGTTATGGCAATATTTTGAGTATATAAATATTTTATGGCCCACTTGCCTTAGTGATCGGAATAGTTAAATGGCTTGTTTGGTTATTAAAGACAAAAACCAGTAGCCAGAGATTTTTACTATCCCTCAAAATGGAATGTGTGTACTCGCACAAATTTTATTACACACACATTTTAATGTCGTGAGCGATAAGATAGCTGGCGTGCGTAAATTTAAATTCTCCGAATAACAGCTAATAATAAATTGAATCGCCTATTTTATGTTTTTTCGAACATTTATGATCGAAATAAATTTTCGATATTTACGTAGAAACTCGAAATCGGGCTTTTGAGTGTTTTATCAACATTTACTACCAAAAATTGTTAGCGATCCAAACAAAAATCGATTTTTCTGCTTACCGTTATGATTTATTTTATTTTTTATTTTTAATATTTGCCGGAAATGCGTATTTATTTATATTTTTGATTAAAAAATTTATCATTTCTTCAATCGATACTTTCGCTAAAAGTCTGCAAACAATCGGAGCGTATTTATGCCCTGAAGAGTTTTCGACGAAGTTTGTAACAGTTTGAAGGGAATATCGGAGCACCTATAAAATGTTTATATAAATGATCAGCATTTCGACCTGAGTCGATTTAGCCGTGTCCGTCTGTCTGTTCTTCTGTTTTTAAGATATCGATATGAATCTTGATACACCTCCTTATCACCCCAAGAAGCTGCTCATTTGGCGGAACCGCCGACATCGAAGGCTGTAACATACATAGAGCTGTCATACGATCCTGGTGGCGAATCGACCGGCCCAAAACGTGAAATTATCTGCCCACCGAAATGTCCAAGTGTTCCCGTCTTGTTGAAACCAAATGTCATCGAGATCACGAGCTTCAATTCCATGTATCAAATAGTCGGTCAGATAGATTAGATAAATAAATGAGGATTGCACCGCGACCTAAGGTCTATTGTGCCCTCTACCAAGTCACAACGACTCACTTAGCCCCAGCATATTGATAAATTCCAATATACTGCTGGGTGCAATTGAGGCGATGTGATCGCTATTAAGAAACATTGGTCCAAGGGTCTTTATGGTGCGATAGCGTTCGGCATTGTCGGTTACGTTCTCACCATCATCATTTTTAAAAAAATATGGACCGATGATTCCACCGGCCTTCAAACCAAACCAAACCGCTATATTTTCAGGATGAAATGGCGGCACTTGAATCTCTTCTGGTTGCTCTACTTCCCTAATATGGCAATTTAACTTGTTTACATACCCATTGAGCCAGAAACGGGCCTCATCGCTGAGCAAAATATCTCTTGAAAACGTTGGAAGAATTAACTTTTCGCTTTGGAAGATCGAGCGGCTTCAGTTCTTGCACCAGCTTTATTTTGTACGCTTTCAATTTAAGATCATACGTCAGTCTGAGTTGCTGCGAATGTTGCCGAGTCTACTCTCCTCGGTCTTTGTGTACACTGTCAGTAACGCCTGCTTTATGCTGGATCTCAAGACGGGTGATGGTGCTGAGAATGGTACGCTCAGTAGGGCGATTATGTTGATCATAAGTTGAGCGAAGCGCGCGAAATACATGTTCCTCAATTGCAAAGAGCCTACTTTGCTTGTTTTGCCGACTGGCTAGCTTTCTCAACAGTCTATTTGAGCCTCTGTCTGCGGTCAGGAATGTTAATAGTTTAGGTTTGGTCGGCTATCATGCCTTTCATAGACTTACTGTTCCGTAGTAATGCCAGATGGATGATCAATTAAATTTGAGCTGGAGTATTCGTCATAGAGGACATCAACGTTCTTGCGAACTTTAAGAGCGATTTGATATCTACATAATTATGATACTTCATATTTATAGTGCCTTGAACTGCGAAACTTCAAGATATTTAAGACGATTTCAAGTTAAGGCTAGACAGAAGCATAGGAGGTATTTCAGCGTCCCTCTCATGCCTACTTTCCTGCACTATCAGCATGTCCATCTGACTCACATGTGATGCTATTAGGTTGTGACCTGTCGTTAGGTTAACAACTGCCTCCTGCAGTCCTTTCAAAACCGTTTGAGAAAAATGCATGCGAGTTTTCCTTCGAGGCTCTCGTATATGATCGTAGCGATCCTGCATGTACATAAGGAATTACATCTAACCCTTATCCGCCTGTTACCCTTTCGGAAATTTAATTGTATATTGTTTTTGTTGTCTTCCGTATTTCCTGCACTGGTTTGGTAGCCACACGGATGGCACTTTTAGCAATCGCATCAGGTATTTCGTTTCCCGGTATTGCTTTGTGGCCTGGAGCTCAATATAATTGTATATGCAGCCGCTTTCCGACAACCGCTACATCTACTGCCTCCCTGCTTCTGAGGACATTCTCTGACGTAATGCGATGTGAGATTTTTGTCTTAAATGCCGTCCGGCTATAGACCTATATATTGGTCTTCTTTATGCCCTTTCCTGCGTTAGCTATCTCAGTCGCCTTTCTGGACGCAAAGGTTTCAGCCTGGAAGACAATGCAGTATTCCGTAAGCTGATGGGATTGCTTTAGATCCAGCGCTATATAGATTCCAGTTTCCACTCTATTCGCAATTTTTTATTCGTCTGTATAGATGTTGTTGGTTCCACTGGCGAGTTGCATGCAGTTGCGCTGTCGACTATCTTTTTTTTGTGTGATATTGATTCTTCTCTCCCAAATAAAGCGGGTATATGTCATCCACCAATGCTGTACTAATTAAGCTATACCCGAAGGTCCTCGTGGGGAATTCACCTAAGCTTCAAGCAAACAACGCATAATACTTAATTGAAATTCCTTGTTACAGTTTGGCCGGAATGCCACACATCTCGATAATCGAAGAAAACTGTCTACATTACCTCGACTTTTGACCTGCTTTGACGTGTATTTTTGGCATCGGCTCACCTTTGCCATGATATTCGGCCGATTGAACGTCTGCTTCCGAGTCGTAAGCATGCATCCAAAACTCATCGCCAGTAATAATACGTATTATGACATCCTGATAGTCGGAAAGCAATGTTTCACAGACGTTAACGCGACGCTTTTTTTCAGTTCTTCTACAGGTCTAAATACGCCATTAAATAGTGCTGTAAATGTTGACTACAACATATCTGATATCTTTGTATCCACTACTGAGAAATAACTGAGCCAAAGGAATAGTTGAAATCTCAACCGCTTGTAATTAGATCTTAAAGACTTGTAATTTTCTGCCGCAATTTGTGGAAAATGCGCGCAAGGCATTGCTTAGTAATTGATACGCCGCAAGTTTGTCGAAACCGAAGTGGCTTATCGATAACAGCGCTAAATTAGCTATATACATGTGTATGTGTATGTGTGTATAAATACACATTTTGGTTGACAAACAGACAAATGCAGCCGCTTACTCCGTGAATATCCACATTTCGTTCATTTCCTTGCGCGTACTAATTGCTGCGCTCTTAATTAAAATGTTTGTTGTGCAAGAATTTGTTGTTTTTGTAACAGCAACGCTAATTTACTTGATTTCACATTGTTTGAAGTAAAACAAAAGCCGCCACGCTTGCAGGGAGTTGCGACAAATTTCCGAAAAAATCAATGACATTTCACCAAAATTGCAAGGGCGCGACCGCTGGCTTATGCGTGTGCAATTGGGGACATGCAATAAGTCGGTGATTGATTGATTTACACGAATAAATACAATAATAAACCTGTTCGGTTATTTGTTTGCTTAAACGCTGTGGCACGAAAGGGCTGTGCGGATTGTGGACACACAAGTGTGTGTGTGTGCACATGCGCGTGTTCTCCTGCCTGTGCTGCTGCTGCTTGCATATGCAAATACTTTTTATCGCGTTTTATGCGTTCAAATTACAAAATATTGCACGCACATTACATTGTATGTGGTGATGCCACCACTTTTAAGTACACCAAACCTATGAGGATCGTACCTCAAGCGCAGCTTAATTTACAATTCCCTGACGCATTTGCATGAGAATATCTATTTGCATATTACGGGATATGCTGGTGTATTCTGCCCACAAAAAAAACAAAATGCCACGCTCACAATGGTAGTAGAAAAATACAAAAACAATATGGGTGTAAACAACAACAACAATTTTACCACATTAAATTTTCGTCCTTTTTGCCTTGGCAAATCTAGCTGGGATCAAATGTTTATTACCCAACACAGAGCCGCGGTGAAAAAAAAAAAACAGAAAAACAAAACAAAAAATTGGGTGTCACCGTCGCACATCGTAAAGCGGCATTTTATGCCATAAAACGTTGCTAACACGCCGTATGGTGTACTTAATAGACCGCATAGGTACTTAATAGACTGCATGGATGACTACGCCGCCGCGGACTACGGCGAAGACGACTACGACTACGTAGCCGCATGTTTTCCCCCAATTGGGGCTGACCGGCCTGACATACGTCCACATTCGTTCATCCGTCCATCCGATTGAGCGCGCGCGTCTCCGCGCTGCGGCACAATGAAATATGCAATTGCAACAGTGATGCTTTTACGACAAATTTTTAATACTTTCTTGTTGTGAATGTGAATGTCGGAATGGCGTTTTTATGCATGTCAAATGCAGTGTTAGGAAGCGTGTTGAATTTTTGGTGTCTACGCGTCGAAGCGACAAATTTGTTTTTATTGCTAAGGCTGTGACCGAAAGTCGTAAAATTATCAACTAGATGAAGGCATAGAACATCTTTTTATACCCTTTATATGGGCGTATATATATTTGCGTGCATATGCATACACACTTCCCGTACAAATATATGTACATTTGTAGGCATTTAAGCAAATTTTAGGAATGTCGCTACGCACAGCTGCGTTATCTGCAGTTCTTGCAAGGAAAGTACAGTAATGACTATAACTGTTTGCTAAATTTCGTAAGACTTTGATATAAAGTAACTAAAGTTTTTAAATAAAACAAAAACGGTTTGAGATATCAATGAAATTCTTTATTTCTGCGAAAGTACATTCGATGCCATTATGTATGAAACTCGATTTCTTTTGCATGGCCACCACGGGCACACTTGCAGAAGTCCAGACGCTGAACCCAATTTTCGATGGTTTCAAGCATAAATCGGCCGGTACTGCTGCAAGTTCACGTTCGATATTCATACGAAGATTATTAAATCGTCGCTGGCCTGTTGGTATAGACCATAGACTTGATGTAGCAGGAAATAGTCTCACGGCGTCCGTGGCGGCCAATTGACTGGACCATTTCGTGAGATGACACGTTCACCAAATTTGGTTTTCAATAAATCGATTGTGACTTTCGCCGTGTGGCTTGTGACGCCGTGCTGTTGGAACCACATATTGTCCAAGTCCAATTCATTCAATTCGGACCAAAAATATTCCGTTATCATTGAGCGGTAGCGATTCCTAATCACAGTAACGTGCTGGTCTTGATCATCAAGGATGAAGTGCGGCCAATGACGCAGCCGGCCCATAAACCGCACCAAACCTTAATTTTTTCGGGATGCAATGGAGACTCATGGAGTACGTGTGGATTGCTGCTAGACCAATAACGCATATTTTGCTTATTGACGAGGCCATTTAGCCAAAAATGAGCGTCATCGCAGAAGATGATTTTTCGATGAAAATCCGGAACATTTTTAAGTTGTTGCTCACCCCAATTCACAAACATACGACGATTCTGGTGATCAAGCGGCTTCAATTTGTGCGTCAATTTGATATTGTAAGAATGTAGGCTAAGATCCTTTCACAAAATCCGCCAAAACGACGTTACAGAGTTGCCCAACGCTTGAGAACTACGTGTGAGAGACTGATTTCCGTCTTCCTCAATTGATGCGTGAATTTAAAATTTTTCCACAAGACGCTCATTTGTTGATCTGACAGGACGATTATGACGACTATAAATTGAACGTAGCGCTATTAAAGTTGAAACCACTGACATCGAATTTCGCTAGTAAATTTTAATAATTTCGACTCGTTTTTTGATCGTATATATTTCCATGAAGAAATGGCAAATTTTACAGAAGAGAAATGTCAAAAGAGCGAGAAAATATGGCGACATTTGCTGTCTCTATCGTTCTACTTCTGTAGCGGCTCTATTAAAAAACCCGCCAGTCTAGCAAATTTTTAGCAAATGAAGTTTAAGATCTTCATTAAATAAATTACTGATGCGTGAAGCAAGGAATTTACAACGCTTTTCTTTTGGAAAAATGCTTTCATTTCGGTTTTAAAGTTAATACTCGTATTTGGTAGTAAACCCATCCCATTTGTGAATCATGGTTTGACATCTACGAGGCATTGATTCTACAAAACTTTTGCAGATGTCCTTTGGAATGTGACACCATTCTTGTTTAAGCTTTTCGTATAATTCTTGGAAATTTCCAACTTTATGTGAACGACTCTTTTCTTCAAATGTGACCAACAATGTTTGATTGGGTTTAAGTCCGGGCTGCATGTAGGCCAGTCTAATTACGTCACCATGTTTTCCTGAAAACATTTCTTTGTATCACGCGCGGTATTCTTCGGGTCGTTATCTTGTTGTTAAATCCTCGTTACGGGCATATTGTCATCAGCATATGGTAACATTACGTTGTTCATGATTGACATGTATTTGATCTGGTCCAGGCACCCATCGATTTTACAAATAAGCCCGACACCTCGCCATGACATGGCACCCCAAATCATTATGCAGCCGCCACCAGGTTTTAACGTTGGCCTAGTGTATTTGAGGTCCAATTCCTTGCATCGAGGAGTTTGTCCATCTGAAGAAACCCTATTTATCTTGCTTTCAGAAAATAATACAACTCTAATACTCCAATGATGGTATTTTTATTAAGCGGCTCCTTGGACTGTGTTCAGAGAGTAATGACTTCTTTCTTGAAACTCTTCCAAAAAGTCCTGTCTTGCGTAATCGTCTTTTTACGTTATCTAGAGGTGTTGTATTTGGATTTTCTCCAAAAACCGCAACTCAAATTAGATTTGCCATCTTGTGGGCATCTTTTTTTCACTCACGCATAATTAACTCGTCCTCCCGAAGTGTCGATTTCCGTCCTCTTTTATTTCTTGGAACTTGTTTTGTTGTTTTATTCTTGTTGAAATAGTTAACTGCATTAAAAGCCATGTGTTTGGAGATATTCAGGGTCTTTGTTATGTCTCCGTAAGATTTCCCATTCTTATACATTTATACGATAACAGTCCGAGTGTCTTCTAGACAAGGCCTGCGCTTACCCATTTTTTATTCACTAAAATTATTTAATTCCTTCATATAAACCTCTTTTAATAAATGTATAAAGATGTGAACACAAGAAATCTTAAGAAATCAACACGCATTGCTAATTATATGCCCGACTGTTTTACTCACTTTTGCATAAAAGATCTCAACTAATTCAGAATAATGGCCCCGGCCTTCAAAATAAGCTCCTATTGAGCCAATATAAGTTTGTCAACGCTTAATCCAATTATCCATGCATGCAAAAAAGTATTAACGGCTCCAATGGGCTAACGGCACTTTTGACGTGCAAATTTATCAGTTTCGAAAACAGAAAAAAGTCGCAGGAAGCAAAATCTGAGCGCTGACTCTAGATTCGTGTTTGGTGAATCGATAAGCCTTCTGCCCATAAATCCGGTCATTTACGACAAGCATTCATTTATAATCCTTTTACATAAAAGTGGATTTAGGTCATACATTGAAAACTATAGGGGTACTGCACAACTATCAATTATACCTACACTTTTTGAAGCTATCATTGAACACGATATAATTTTTTCGATGTCTTCGTTAATTTCTCTTCTCGGCATGGATTTCGTAAAGGGAAATCTACTTGAATTTGTAAACCAATGTGCTTTTCTCGTAGATCTGGGTTCCCTTATGTAATAAACGACTATTTACTTTATTGATTTGGGAGTTACTATGGACCTTAAGCTTAACTTTAATCTTCATATTAAATTTTGTTAAACGTTGGTCTAAAGAATTTAGAAATCCGTATGTTACTACAACACTTTTTACACATTTGCTTAGACCTATATTGGAATATGGCCCTCTTGTATGGAACCGTAGTTACCAAATCCATTCTGGGAAGTTAGAGTTGGTTTTACTTTTCGCCTTAGGGCATTTTCGATGGGATTCTAGGTTGAGTCTTCCTCCATATACTAGTCGTTTAAAATTTATTAATCTGTCTACACTTACTGGTCATAGAGAAATGCTTGATGTTATGGTATATTCTTAGTAAAAAATTTGAATGGAACAGTTAGCAGTTATTTTCTCATGTCTGAAGTTAAATTCAATATCCCGTTTCGCTTTTCACGGCAGTTTAGAGCCTTACTGTTAAAATCTTGTAGATCAAATCTGGAACTTTACGAACCTTTCCCTCGCATAGCACAAATAATTTTAATACTCATTTCTGCACATTTGATTTATCCGATTCACTTTCGAAATTAAGAAGTCTAATTATATCAATAAATAAAATCGTAACAATTGGTTATAACGTAATTTCTGTAGCTGAGCAGTTTTAGATCACGACGCTTAAGGGGTCAGTAGGGTAATCTGGCCTGTTTTTTTGAAATTTTTTTTTCATAGACATTTTTATTCTTTATCTGAGCGCTCAGAACGTCGAGCGGTATTATTATTTTTGGGCCTTTTTCGAAACCTTCCAATGGTGAAGTGGGTTTCTATATTAATTCTAAGGGTATAAGGGAACAGAAAATGCAAAAAAAAATTTTTTTTGAAAAAATATTACTCTACTGACCCCTTAAAAAACTATCTTGCCTTTTATGACTTGGCTGATTCCGCACGTATGCGAATATGGCTCTCGCGGCGGTTGGGCGCGAGGAGGTTAAACGTTGATTATAATAATAATAAATTGCTTCACGTAGACGCCTCAAAACGACCAAGTAGTATTCATTATTGACCCTGTGGAACGAATTCATGGTCAACCATTCTTGGTAGACAGCTAGATTGCGGGACAGGTTTGACAGTATATTCATAAACCCACGTCTCGTCACCAGTAGTAATGCGTTTGCTGAATGGACCATATATTCAGCAAATGCATTAGCATCAGCTACGTTGTCAAGTATCTCTATTGCGGCCACAACGTAGTTTTTGCAGATACAGGTCTTTCGAAAATGTAGCATTGACAGTATTCATATATTCGTTGACTTCATGAACTTTACTGCTTTTTGCCACTCAAATACTTGTGTTCCTAATAGAGTCATAGTAAACTCCCCAAAACGCTTCTGCATTATTTTCAATGATACTGTAGTCGCGATGCCATTGAAAATACAAAATTTCCATCAAACTTCTCGTTAAATTTTTTCCATAGCTGCCAAACACACAATAATTCACATATGAAGATCAAACTTCACACGAACATAAAAAAATTGTGCAGGTTTGTTTAAATAGATCAGTCCAAGATCAGTATATTCCTTTAAAACCTATTGTTGGGTGAAAAATATTGGCTTCGGCAGTGCTTGCTGCTGATGAAACTTTCGACAGTTGAGCATAAAAAATGATTACCCAGTAAATTCCAGGAATAAGACGAAGTATCTGGTGAATAGTTTGACTAGAAAATATTTTGTGCTTGTGTTTTAGTATCAGTAATCTTTAGCGACCACTACCGCAGCTCTTAAGAAAAAAATCGAAAATTTTCTACGAATCTTAGAAGCGTCGAGTTCCTTTACCAGAATACCGAAAAAGTGTAGCGTAGATCCATAACAGTTGCTCTAAAGCTCTGATATCTTTCTTGTAACCATTAATTTTTTTATTTTGTTAGAGAATCTTAAATAAACCAAATTTCTCATATTTTATGAAATCGTTTCATCGAGATCGTTTTGTCGGTTCTTTACTTCTGAGCTTCATTGCTCTGCCTTAGATCATTTTCTTTGGGTTTTTACTTCCGCGTTTCAGTAATTATTTGAGAATGATTTTTGTTCTCTGATAAATGTGGTCTTTCTTATATATTGGCGTAGACACCGCTTACGCGGTTATATAGCCGAATTTTAAACAGCGCGCCAGTTGTTCTTTTTTTTCGCTGTTTTGCGCCAATTGGAGATTCCAAGCGTAGCGAGGTCGTTCCCCACCTGGTCTTTCCAATGAAGGAGGTCTTCCTCTTCCTCTGCTCCCCCCGCTTCCCCCTTCGAGTACTCTTAGAGATGGTCTTTTCATCCCTTCGGGGAGCCAAGTCGCGAGTGCGACGACTGTTTGCTTGATGACAGGAGCTATTTTGTCTTTCCCTTGTTCACTACTAGACCCATTTGCTTCGCTTCCTTATCCAGTAAGGGGAAAGCAGAACTAACGACGCGGTTGTTATGACCAATAATATCGATTTCATTGGCGTGCCCAGCAGCTGTACTCCCTCGTAGAAGAAATTGCCTTTTCTACTCATGTCTGCAGCCCGAAATATTTTCTCCAAGACTACCTTGAAGAAGTCGCACGATAGGGAGCTGCCTTGTCTGAAATCTCGTTCGCTATCGAACAGCTCGGAGAGGTCCTTCCCGATCCTGACGGAGCTTTTGGTATTGCTCAATGTCAGTTTACTTATGCACATTAGTTTTGCGGGGATATCAATATAGGACATATCGGCATAAAACAGCGCCTTTTCGTGCTGTGAAAAGCAGCTTTGAAATCAACGAAGAGACGGTGTGTGTCGATCATTTTTTCACGGGTCTTTTCCAATGTTTGGCTCATGGCGAATATCTAGTCAGTTGTAGATTTTCCAGGTCTAAAGCCACACTGGTAAGGTCAAATCAGTTTGTTGAAGATGGTCCCTAATCTTTCACACAATACGCTCGATAGAACCTTATATGCGATGTTGAGGAGACTTATCCCACGGTAGTTGGCGCAGATTGTGGGGTCTCCCTTTGTTCTTTACAATTTAAAAAGCGGAAATGTGACATGAAATGGACCAAAGTGCGGTAGGACCTTTACGAATGAATATTAAAAGTTTTTAACGCAGCGCCATCTATCGGTAGAAAAATAAGAAGCGCTGATTTACCTTGGAAAGGCTATTTGATGAAGCAATTTTCAGCTACAAGCTTTTACAATTTTATTATTTTATAATTGTTATTACAATTCCACCAACTTACTGCTTACTCAATCGTCAACGACAAGCATGCGAACTCGGCAAGAGCATACGCGAGCGCAGCTTCAATATTTTTTGCCACTTTTGTTGACTTCCTGAAATGTGTGAATGCCATTGCCACTGCTATTACGGCAATATTTCGTTCAAATGGACCATAAATGGCGCCCTAATCTCGCTCGCTTCACTCACTCGTGTTGCCCACTTCTTAATGTACACAAACATTCCAGCAAAGCTGAGGTATGCGCGCAAGTACTCTCAACAACACACACACGCACGCATGCACATACATACATCGAAGTGGATTTGCATATGTGACGGCATACATGCGACATCCCAACAATAACAACACACCGGCAGCAAGCATTTTGAGGCAAAGCTTAGCAAAAGCCATCAAGCACCAATCATTGCCCGCAAACATGCTCCTCCACCTGCCTACCAGGCGCTCGGCGCGCACAATACAAACACAAGCAGCACAACACAAATACACAAACAAGAATAACAACTTGAATACAATAGCAGAACAGAAGTGTCCCCAGTGTTGTTCGAACGCTTGTTGCATTAAACATAAAAGCCAGGCGATTGCACGCGTGTTTGTGTATGTGTGTGAGTTTTTGTGCGCATGCGCGCAGTGTGACTGGATTTACACTGCGTCTGCGCTGATTGATGACTTTCATTTGCCAGTCGGACAGGACCGCATTAATATCACCAAACCCTACCAATTCATCGGCACACATTCGTACAAACGCACATCCATACATACATACATATAGATACATGCATATGTGAACCGCTTTTGAGCGTACGAATTTCATATTGTCTGCTAGTTTGTTAGTTCGTTTCATTTTTATAATTTTTTTGTTTGTTCTGGTTTTTGTTGTTATTATTTTCGGTTACCACTTACTCGCGCTCTGTGGGGCTCATGCATATGCATATAGCATGCACTTTAATACATAATATTGTTATATTCTACGCGCTCGCCACTAATGTCTGTCTGCTCGTATTGCCTTCGCATTAGTGTCGTCCACCATACCTCCTGGCTTTGGCTGCTTGGCTATGGCTGTGGCGGCCCGTATATGGCATTGCCGTTCTGGGCGTTACAATTGTGACGCACTCACTGTGAAGTAGAACACCCAGGAATTCCAAGCATTCGCCATTGCGACTGGTGAGGCAAATGCTCCTCAATTTGGTGTGCTAATACCAAAAACAAAAGAAAAGCAATAACAACAAAAAACGTAACATCGACATGCACCCAATGGGAATAATTTTTGACAGTTAATTAGCTTCTAATTAAAATATGACGAAGGGTGCATAAAATGTCGAGCGCGCACAGCACTTGCTTATGTAAATATATACTTCGCATACCATTCGTGTAACATCCTTAAATGTTTGCACCCGCTGCGCACGTGGTTACTAAACTTTATTTTAATAAATTATGTATTTGTAGAACGAGCTGAGCGCTGCATTCCAGAAGTTGGTCTTAAAGAAGCCAGTTTGTGGGTATCCTTGGTAACCTTAGTACTTCATAGAGCAACTAGTGGGATATTTTCGAAACTCTTTTAATGCTTCTATTGAAATGCCGAAAACCAAAATTTTGGAGTTCCGAGGCGATTAGCGCTCATATTATGCCGAATTGTATAATAATGTTGGTCCAGCGCCCTTTGTATGAGAATTGTCATCGCTGTTGCCACATTTTGATGCTCTTGTTCCTCTCCTCTGTCTTTGCCGATATCTATCGCCAGCTGGAACGCACGCAGCGCCTATTGGCTATCATTCTTGATAGAACATTATAAATTTTGTTTGCTTTACCGGAAGCATAAGCTGGGTGTTCCTTAAATTTCAATATGGAGTCCAATATTACTCCCAGGTACTTCAGCTGCGGCTGTAAAGTAATCTCGCACTCCCCTATGGTGAGCTCTATTCATTTTTTCCACCTTCTAGAGCTTTTGTTTTGTGCTCAGCCAGTTCCAGACTCACAGAAGAGAACCTAACGAACGTAGACGTTTAAGAGCTCATTGCATTCATTTCTTAGATAGACTAGTTGTTTAACGATCGTCCGCATATGCTATTAGTTTCACGTCTTTTGGACCCCGTCATACATGAGGTTCCATAATAGTGGGTCTAACACTGACCCTTGGGGTATGGGATACTCCACTCGAGATAGAGTAGCTCTTGCTGCCTTCGTCCGCATCAAAAATCAGCCTTCTATTTTTAAAATAACTTGTTATAATATTTTTGAGATATTCAGGGGCGCGTATTTCATCCAGATTATGTGTGTCCATTTTGCAGTGTTCAACCCATTATTGACATCGCCCAGTACTTTTCTGTACCATCTTTCCATCTTTTGCCACTTACTGCACATTTCGCAGTATCAACGACTTCTCGTAGTGCATCAATAGTGGATAAAGCCGTATTGTCTCTTTGATAACACACCGGCTTCCTGGATTGCTAACTTCAAGCGGTTTCGTATTATATTTTCGTACACTTTACCCATTGTGTCGAGCATACACAGAGATCGTTACTAGGAAGCTTCTTCAGGTGGTTTCTTTGATTTTGATAGGAGAACCAAAAGCTGTATTTTCCACGAGTCGGGAAACAGCTCTTCCTTTATAGAAGTGTTGCACAGTTTAGCAAACAGTTGAGGATTTGAGCTTGTAGCTTCCTTCAGGGCTCTGTTGGGTATACCATCATATTCAGGCTATAGTGCGCTGAGGGGAATAAGGGATGTTACCGCACAACTTTTCGAGGGAATGAGTCGATTATTTGTTGTTCTCCTCATTTCTAGAGCTGGATCTACTACGAATCTACGAATCCAGGGGAGCTCGGTAATAAGCAGGTTCCAGAGTGGAACTAAAGAAGTCCTCTAAAATACTTGAATCTAGCTAGGCTCTCACCCGACTTGCAAGGGTTCTAACAGGACAGTCTCTAATATGCATATATACGCTGAGTCTAAAGATCTTGTCGGACGCCCATTCCTGGAACTGTATGGAGGAAGGAATCATTTAGCACTTTCTCCTCTATTGTTAGTTTTCGAGAGGATGAGGTTCTCTATAGACATATTTGCGGCGAATCTAGTAATTTTCTGAAACTAATATTAATGGCCTTAAAAAATTTGGTTTCGTCGATTTATGAATGTCTTTTGATCCATATCTAGGAATTTTGAGTAATACAAAGCATCAGCGTTCACTGCTGTCGCAAGCGGGACCCATCGTGACCTTTGGTGCGAGAGACAGCTTCATTACCGAACATAAAACCTCTTTTCCCTTCAACTACTTCGGGCTACAATAATAGCAATAACAGGCCAAATATTTACTATTATCATCTAACAACTTTCGCTACACAACTACCATTTCCTACAGGGTCCCCACCAAATGTTTGCTCACCTCGCCACTTAACTATTCATATGAGTGTTGTCTCCACGGTTACTTTCCTACACGAGTACACTGCCGCATTCATAGTCGGGATGTGTGCATCGCATGCTCAGCTGGTGAGTGTTTTCCCCGGTGAATTGTTACATTTGTCTTCTCCACTGCTGCTGCCTCAATTTCGAGCACATTTCGACCGCTGACTGTGTCTTGCGTCTGCGGATGTCATGCTTCGGAGTGTGAATGTGCGGCAGTGGGTCCTCCGTGCCATGCGCTACCCGCTTATTTATTTCTCTACGGCTGTGTGTTAGTGTGGATGTATGGTGTGTGTGTCCATGGAGGTTATAGGGCTGTCCACTTTCCATTAGCATAATCACTTGTGTATGCGATCATATGTCAAGGAGAAAGCCGCGAAGTGATTTTTTTTCTGGTGGCACAACGATCCATAGCCAACGGCCAAACAAACCGAGAAGGCGGCGGAATTGATCGGTTGTCTTGACGCAGCGGAGCTAATCAACTGCGCACAAGGCTCATTTGGGAACAGCGGAAACATGTGGCGCTTTGTCCGTTTCTACATGTGTTCATACATGTATAATACAAATGTACAATTGTGCGGCGGTTAGTTAATGCTTTTTCCACTACATCAAATTATTTGCCCAAATGTGTGAAAAATGCTTGACTGGAAATGCTAGTGGCGGAGCCATTTACCACACTTTGCTTGTGAGTCTACGAAATGGCGAAGCGAAAAGTGAAACGCGCTACTATTGGCTTTAGGGGCCGATAATCAAGGAAGGCGAGGTTAGGGTTGGTGAGTGTAGGAGAGTAGAAGTTATGCCTGGGAGTGAGTGAGTGAGTAACAAATTTAGAGGTTGGATTCCACATAATTCATCAATTGTCCCCGAAGATCTCACAATAATACTGTTCCTCCCACCATAAAGGCCGCTAGCGCATTCATCAAGTTGCGGCTGTAACATTGCTGCGGTTTCTTTAGGTCAAAAATCGTGTGCGCTAATACTCGGGAGAGAAAAAAAGCTCCTTTTGTAACTTCAAAGATTGAGTTGCTCATCATATAATTTTCTTTTCCGATTAATTTCACTGTTTAAAAAAATTTTAACTAACTTATTGTCTTTTTGGACTCTTTATGTCAAACTTTTCAGAGAAATCCCCGTGAATTACTAAAGACCAGACTATCTTAATTCATATCATTTGTTTTTCTCCTTTAAAATATCCAAAATATAGCAAGCATTCGATTCGTCATCGGTTAATATAGCTTCGCTACAAATAAAATCAAAAAGTTACAAAACTCTAGCATTTATGTCCAAACTCCCCAGAATGAGTGCTTCTAGTTCGCGTTAGATCCAATTTTTACGTTGGCTCCTTTTTGACTGGGCTCTGCCAGAGCTTTATTTAGCCACCCTGGAGCTGGGTCCACCTCATCCTCATGAGGCATGTAGGCCGATATCAACTAGAATTCTCTGTCGCCGTCGTCTAGCCTGGCGGTAACGACATCCTCGTTGCTGAAATGTGTTAGAAGAAAAATATTAAGTTCGCTGCTGACCAACAGATAAGCTTCGGTACCTGACTACAAGTATTGTTAGTCGCTAGCAGCCTATGTCTTCTTGCCCTTAACTGATACCGTATTACTCAGCCACAGTTCCTGAATAAAATCAGCGTCAGCTCTGCCTCGAAGACGCAAGATGTGGTAGAAGCCGTCCTGGCGTGTTGGTGATTAATATGCAGGACTTTCACCCTCCAGGGTCTTCTCCAGAAATGCGAGTTCCGCACCATCATCAATACCTCCCCTATCTTTTTCGAATAGCTGCTCTAGACTGAGTATAGATTCGTAGGTCGACGATCCGTCTTCTTCACTTACCATCTCAGGAATGGGGTCGATTGCCATGTACGTTTGGACATCGCATCCCTTCTCCTCCTTCACTTCTGAATGCTCTGGGTTTATGGCCTCTTTGATGTTACTAATAGGACTGAGTACTCTTTATTTAGGAGAATCAGCGTTTGCTGATATGGTTTCTCACCCCTATCCAACCCGATCACCCTCCAATCGTAAGTGGTAGAGAAGGATTGTTGTATCGCAACAACTTCTTAATTTCTTCAGGGGTGGAGAGTTCAGAGAGCGGGATATACTCTTAAAACATCGCTTCTAGTCTAGTTACCTTCCGCACGGCACTTTCACTTATGGGAGGTGTCCCGGGACTTCCCCTGACTACCCAATGGTTAGCGGACAAAAAACAATAAAAGCTTAAATTTGTACAAACCACGTCGGCTACTGGATCTCATTTCTTGTATTCAAAATATTTTTATACATGGCCTAGGCTTTGCCTAGTTATCGGATAAGTCGCTAATCTCTTCCCAACTCATGAAGGACCGAAGTGGCGAACTACTACTTCCTTCTAGGGATATCATTACCAAAAAGGTTAACTTCACTAGAAAGTTTAAAGTTACCCTCAGCAGTAAGGCCGAATGGAACCATTCGGCTCTCGAACTACTGCTCAGGGACTGTACAATTACGTGGTACACTGACCCATCGAAAACATTGGAGGGAATAAGCGCAGGGGTCGCAGAATCACGAACCAAATTCTCCAAACAAATGGGAAGTTTTCCGAGCATATTCCACGCAGAGGTCTTTGCTATAAGTAGGTGCGTAGAGATAAACCTCCAACGCAACTATCGCAACAAACGTATAGTCATACTCAGCGATAGTCAAGCGACACCCACCCAAAGCATACGAGGTCAAATCGCTATTGGTGCAGGAGTGTATAGAACGACTGAATAGTCTATTGGATCGTAACCAAGTGCATTTTATTTGGGTGCCAGGTCTCAAAGTATAGCCGGGAATGAACTGGCTGATGAGTTTGCTCGCTCCGCAGCATCCGCCAACATGGTAGGAACTAACCTTTCATTGCGGTTGGTCCCCACAAAATAAATGAGCTCTGCAATGATGAAGCAGGGAGAAGCATTGGCAACAACTCCTAGGCATGCCAATTTGCTAATGGGTGGTTAAAACCTTAAAGGGTTTAAATATGTAATCCACCTGCCAAGGGAAAAACTCAGACTACTTATCGTCTTCTACGCTGGCCATTGTAAGCTCAAGAAGCACTTATTTAACATGGGCCCAGCTTCTTGTGAAAATTGCCGGTTCTGCGACTTAAAGTCTGTAACACCAGAACACCTGCGAATCGACTGCACAGCAATCTGTAGGCGCAGGATAAAGGCCCTGGGATTACATCGCCTAAATAGCACCCAGAAGTATATTGGAATTTATCAATTTGCCGGGGCTAGTTGAGACGTTGTGATTTAGGAGAGGGAACAACAGAGCCGAGGTCTCATTTACTTCTCCAATCTAATTTAATGGCCTAGACTTCGCTAAACCGCTGGAATTTGAGAGAAATTTTATATTTTTTTGTAATCAATAGCAACGTCTGTCAGTCTTTAGAAGTTCATTTGCTCGGCTGTAGCACAGCCTAACAAATTCTCTTATCTCACGAAAAAAATAAGCACTTTAGCGAAGGGCGATCTCAGAGCAAAGTGAAGCAGGAGGAGAGCGTTACAAATATGATTTTCTTCAGACTCTTCTTTAAATTGCCACTTTTTGACAATCCAAATCGATTTAACTTCTGGAATCGGTATCAAAAAATACTATAAAGAGTTCAGATTTGATGGTCTTCCGATCTTTCTCAAATACTAAGCAGTAAATCCACAAGTAAACCTTAAACAGGATGATCCATAACATAAAATACTAGTATAATTGCTTTTGAGAGTAGGTCTCTGGATTTTTCCTTTAACTGGAGCTATATACATACATATAGGTATATTGATAATTAATTGTAATCCCCCAGCTGTAATGATGACATTCCCCTCAAAATATTGAAAGGATGTCGTATATTTATTCTCTATTTCCTCTGCTCTGCGCAAGTGATAACTGTTCCACTCGTTTCCTGCTGCCCACATACCTACATCTAATGTGCTTGGTATACTAGAGTCTATAACTACCCACTCCTTTTGCTCGGTAGGTGTGCGAGTATGTATATGTATGAATGTGTGTAAATATGTATTATAGTATGTACATAGTTATGCAGTTGCACATACATTTCAATTACTTAAGATTTCGAATTATGTCCTAACATCTATTTCGCGACGCAATCGCTTCGGTCACGGCTTTAGCTACAACCACAGCGACAACTGCAGCTTCTACAGTTTCTACTTAAGTGTTGTTGCAGCAACATTTTCCAGTCGCTGCACTTACAATTCGCCATTCAGCCGGCAATTACAACATATTTCCACATATTTCACACCGAGCGGAACAAAAGCAACCCATCAAAACATTCCACACAAACCGAACGCCGAGAGTCCCCATTTAAAAAAGCTTAAAGAGAAAAATTGCGTTTGCCGTTTTTAAAGATTATGCCACAACAACAACGCAAACAAAGCGCAAGCGCATCGCTGAAAATAAGGCGCAGAAAAAATATGTGAAGAATCAGCGAAGAATACCACTACTTATGGCATATGCATGTATGCATGTATGTGTGTGTATATGGAAAGTAGCTGCTCATTTGTATAGATTTTGTTGTTGTTGTTGTCGCACACTCTAATGCAACGCCACGGCATTGATAAGGATGCTTCACGTCATGCCATGCTACATGCCACACCACAGCTAGCAGCTTGCAACAGCGCGAAACGGCAGCAGGAGCAGGAGCAAAAGCAACAACAACAACTACAATCACACCAAGAAACTTAAGCAAAACAACAACAACAACAATTGCAGTCATGTGCCATGTGGAAAGCTACGGCAACAAAAACAACAACCATATGGAAAGCTACAACAACAACAACAACGGCAAAACCAGCAACCATGTGTAAAGCCATAACTACAACAACAAACATATGTAAAGCACCAACAACAACAACAAATGCAACCAAAGCATCATCGATAGCAACAACAACCAAAGCAACAGCAATAACAACAACAACAGCAACAACCAAAGCCACAGCGCCAACAAGCTCTAGCAGTGGCAAGGCGACAACAGTGGCTGGCAGCCGTTTTTACAGTTGTTGGACATTTGTAAAGAAGAACTGATGGCTCCAGCCATGCGCTGTGACAACAACAACTGCCAACCGGCTGCCTCACGGTTGCTGTGCGGCGGCTGCGATTGCTTGTCGAGTGGGTCGCCGCGGAAGCGCATTAGTGACCAACGCGCGATTACGGTGCTGCTGCCGGCTTATGCCGGTCGCAATGGTGACGATGATGGTGGTTGTGTTGTTGTTGTTTTTGTTTTTTTTGATAGTATTGCTGCTTGCTGTAATGGCGAATGGCAGTGGCGTTGGCAATGTTGGCAGCCTGGCAACGATCGATCTAAGCGCGCGCGTGTGTGTGTGTGTGCGCTATTGCCACACCTCTCGTGCCACCCGCCCGCGCAATGCGCCACAACTCGCTGTGGCGAAATTAAGTTGTTGCCTATCAAATGCAGGCGAGCGCATTATGTAGATGTACTCCACGCGCAATGAATGTTTTCATCCTCCTTTTTTTTCTGCGTTGTTGTTGTTGTTAGTGTTGGCGCGCAAATAGGTGTGCATTTGTACGCGCTATTCGTAATGGATTCGCATTTTGCCACCACACAACATTTGTTTGTTGGCGGCGTTGCGTTGTAATGCCACCAAATGTTCTCGCTGTTTGTATGTATGTATGTATATATATACATATGTATATGTCTATTCGATTGCGCACAGCTCGCTAGCAAATGCAAATCCCCTCACTCCACTTGGCAATTTTTTTCATTCCGCGTTTTTGCAAACTTTTTTTTGTTGCTGTTGTATTTATTTCTATTACAGTTATTGTTGTTGTTGTTGCAGTTGAAGTAAAGTGTTTAATGCATAAATGAAAATTAATGGTTAGTATATGAATTCTTGGCTTACAAAGCGAAAACTTGAAATCTTGTCGTCGTCGTCGCTCGGTCGGCCGGCCGGACATCGCGCGTCGCTCGCCTTTCCGTCGGCCGTCTAGTTTTCACCAAGCATTGACACAGTACTTTACGGATAAATGCATTTGACTAAAATTGAGTTGCAATATAAACATGTACGCTTGTACATATGTACTATATGTATGTGTGTATGCATGTGGGTATGTGTATGTAAATTTCTTAGCTTTGTGTGTATAAGTTTGCAGAAATGTGCTTGCGCCATTACAACTGTACATTTGCAGCCACATTTGCACATAACTACATTTGTCAGTTAAGCTTAAGCCCCGTTACCATACTTAAGCACTTGGCGTAGTGGTTGTGGGAATATGCACATACATGTACATACATACATATCTCATAATTACTAGGAAGTATTTAAGTGGGCTATTTACATTCGAAAGACAAATAAACCTATACATACATACATATATGTTGAAGCTAAGTATATGTTTGCATAAATTTTGTATGTGTGGGCGGTCGGGAATAAATTTTGATGGCCGATAACGGACAGTCGAGAGATCTAACGGTGTTGGTGGGTCTATAACATTTTCATCTCTAAATACATATATCTAATGTGAATAATTATATGTAAGTCTCTGTATATACAGTATTTTAACAAGCTTCAAATATACACTCGTGGCCACGCAAACCTTACCACTCAAAATTTTCAAGTATTGTGCATACTTGACTACATTTTATAGCGGTACTTTTTGCGGTATAGAAATTTTTTTTTTAGAAATAAGTTAATGACATTTATTATTCAAAAACTTTAAAAACTAAAAACAAAACACATTCACTTATAGATAAGTCAATTGAAAGATAGTGAGCTTTACAAAATGAGCTCGAAATGTAAGAGACAGACATGCGATGAAAAAATGATATTTTTGATGTTGTTTACACTATATTTGAAATTAATATTTTATTTTATTTTTTTTTTTTAATTGAAACACGAAGTTTAGTAGGTGTATCACTTTAAAAAACAATAAAATCGGACGCTTTTGTATAAGCACAGAAAAGCTAATTTTTGTTTTACTCATTAAACGTAATAAATTAAAAACTATAAATATAATTTAGTTTACTAATGCTTACTAAAAACATAAAAAAAAAACAAAATTGAAGAAAACCCCGAACGAACGAAAAAGTCCGAAAAAAATTGAAGAAAGTATAGTGGTAAGGTTTGCGTGGCCACGAGTGTATATACATACAACATATCTTTGGATATACAAATTTTGTCTCTCTAAAGTATGGAATAGCATAGAGACGCAGGTCCCTTACTTTCTCTTCAATTTACAGACTTTTAAATTCTTTTTGTTGAACTTTAATTTCTTCCTTTTCGTTTTTTATTCGATAGGTACAACCACCGTTTCAAAGTACTACATATATGAAATTAGATTGGATTGTGACCAAATAGCACGAATTGATTTTCTTAACACGTAATGATCGGTATAAGAATCGCTATTCACCTTTATTTTCGTCCAAATTCCATATGTTTCTCGACTACTGTGACCAAAAAATGGTAAGTCTTTATTCTTAATTTTAAAATTCTTAATTTATTCTTCAAAAGCGATGTTGGTTCCAATACACATGTGCCTACATTTTTTTCAATCCTCGAAACAGTTGTTCAAATCATTTTTTGGAATAGCCTTCAATGCGCGTAGCGATTCACGTTTAATGGCTTCAGTTGACTCAAAACGTTTTCTCGGAGCAATTGTTTGAGTTTGCTGAATAGCCAGAAGTCACACAGAGCTAAATCAGGTGAATCACGAAGAGTCAATGCAGTATGCGAAAACTATGTCTTGTCGGCCCATAATTCCGGCCCCGTTTTATGAATAGCTTCGCGCAAATGACGCATAACATCAAACAGTATTTCTTGTTGACACTTTGGCTGGTCTGAAGAAGTTTGGAGTGCACCACACCTCGATAACCGAAGAAAACTGTCAACTTAATCCTGATATTTGATGTGGTTTTTCCGGCTTCTGCTCACCTTTGCCACGGCATTCAGCCGATTGATCGTCTGTTTCCGGGTCGTAAGCATAAATCCAAAACTCATCAAGAGTAATAATACTTTTCATGGCATCCTGGTAGTCGGAAGGCATGGTTTCATAGACGCCAACTCGACCTTGTTTTTCGAGTAATTTTGGTACCAATCGCGCTTCCTCATTTCTTAGGCTCAAATTATCTTTCGAAATAGTTTTCACTAATACTTCGGTTATTCCAACGATGCCAGTGAGATCTCTGACTATTAATCGTCGATTCAGGCATTAAACCCATTATTTCATTGACGTGTTGATCATCAGTTTATGTTAATGGCCGTCCTGGAAGTATTTCGACGATCGGAAGAAGCGCTGGCAAACATTTTTACAAAAAAAATTAAAATTTCATGACATGTTTTTTTCAAATAGTTGTAATAATGTTTAAGAATTGTATTTCAAAGATCTGTGCAAAATTTCTTGAAGATCGGTTGAGTAGTCTCAAGAACCGACAACAAAAACACAATTTAACCTAGCTAGCCTCGAGCGCACAAATTCTCAAGGCTGTATCTCCTAAACTATTACTCGGATCAACTTGAAAATTTAGGACAATATTCTAGAGTGTTGTAGAATTTAATAAGAGAATGAAAAAAATTAATTTTTGAAACGCGTAAACCCATGTAACCTTCTAAGACACTCTAACTGGTTATCTACATTACTTTACTTACTTCCTACGATATCTTCATCGCTTTTCAAACATTATGTTTCTCATTTTGCACGTTAGATTTCTGTCCTAAATGAAGTTGGTAGGTAGGTAGGTAGGAGTGCAGCTCTGTGCCATTTTGATGCACTATTCGTAGAACCTTCTGTAGCTGCTATCACGTTTCACCCTCTCTCTCAAACCATTTTGAGGTTTCGATGAAACTACTTATGTCTGATATGCTTTTAGTAGAAATGCATTCAAAGTTTGGTGTTTGATAGATTCCAAGTGTTTTGGGTCGGATCTGTGCTAGAGCTGGGCATTCACAGAGAAAGTGGAAAATTGTTTCCATGTTCCCTGCTATTCCGCAGCCTCGGCAGATGTTGTTGTAGGGCATACCCATTTTGGCCGCATGTTCCCCAAATGGCCAGTGCCCTGTTGTGGTAGCTGTTACTCTGTAGATACTTTTCCTTGACCTATTTAATAAGTCGTTCTTTCTTGGTTCTTTTTCTGTCATGTGTTGGCCATAATTGTTTTGTTGTGATGCATTTTGTAATGTTTTCCCATCTGTTATTTGCAACTTGTTGAAATTGTCTATTGATCTCTCCTTTGATCGATCCTAGCGGGCTTGGTATTAGCTCCGCCTCGGATTCGTTGAGGAAAGCTCCTGCCCTTGCCAACTCGTCTGCTTTTTCGTTACCGCAAATGTTCCTGTGGCCGGGAACCCAGATCAAGTCTAGTTGTAGCTTGTCTTTTATTGAGCTTAGTGCTTGCTTGCAGTTGTGGACTATACTGGAATTTGTCATGGGCGAAGACAAAGCCAGGAGCGCCGCCTATTGAGCCTCTTCTCCATTCTCGTCTAGATGTTGTCCTAAATGAAGTACAAATTAAATATAAATTAGGAGCGTGGAACGAACGTACTTTTTGAATTTCACGCTCCTTTGGAATCATAGAATCTTTAATTAATTTGCATATTTTCTTAACCCAAAAAAGAAGCAGTTCAGAACCTCAATAATATCAAATTATTAAAAAAATAAAAAAATTTCGCATCCAAAGAAAACTAAAATTCTCAACTTGAAAAAATAATACTTTCAACTTGGAAAAGTTTTAAATTCGCAACTTGCGAAAACTGTAGTTCCCAACTTTAATTCCAATAAGATTCCATAATGCTTAGAGGTTTGGATAATAACATGAATCTCAACCATAAATTACACAAAGGTCAGGGAAATATTGCTCGTACGCTCTTTAAGAGTGGGCATGCGCACACACATTTCTACATAAATTGCGATAGTCACTCGTTTCATACAAATCTTTGTGTTACAACTGAAAAGTGACAATTTATGAGGGCATCCAGACGGGTCGCGTCATTGCCTATCGGTGGCTAAAAAGGCGATAAAAGGAGATGGAAATGTTGTTTAACCTTTGTGAAGGAGTTAATGTAAGCCAACCAATCTACATGCTAAGGAGTGTGTTGAAGAAAATTTTCGTGTACAAAAGAAATGCAAATGAATTGAATGAGTTCAAAGAATTGAGATAGTCCTAAATGATTGTAGTGACTCGTTGCATAACAACAATAAACACAAACGAAGTCTATTAGGCAAATAGATAAACATATTTTGAATAGGATGCGCTGCTACAAGTGTATAAATTCTCATACACTGGAATGTATGTATGTATGTATGTGTGTATACACACTTGTTTGTTTGCTAAAGAGTTCTAAATTCAAAATTTTATGAAGAGCCAAAGGTACGCATTAGAAAGGTGTATTTGTTTTCTTGAGAAAGTAAATACTTTTTTGGAAGAATTATACTTTTTGACTGTGTGCGCACTGCGCTCCACTTCCCAGAGCGCAGACCCGAATGTAGTTACGTTTTGGTTATTGTCATTTCACTTTAGATCATGCAGCGAGTTTATTTGCTTTTATGCAAGCATATTTCTTTCCTAGAGATATACTCTTACGAGGGTAATTAGAAAAGTAAGTGAAAAGAAAAAAAATAAAATTGCTTCCTTGCTTCTACTAATTCTCAACTTCAACACCGTGTAATGGTGGAAGGCGCTTGAAGCTTGCTGTTCAATGTCTTGCGATTTAGATTAAGTTTGGTTTGGCTTTTGCTTGACCTATTAATCGGCACCTCTGTTTCTGTTCTGTTATATCTGAACTGGTTTATTTTGCATATATACTCGTAGTACATATTTATAGCATTCTTTCCATCTCAATAGTAGAACATCGAGCTGTCCTTAACTTTTTCGTAGAGTTTATATTTCTTGTGGGAAAAATTCGATTGATTATTGCACAGTTTCGTCAGCATATTCATAATCCCACGTCTCGTCACCGGTAATAATGTTGTTTGCTGAAGATTAGGTCCCACATTATCCAGCATCTCTTTTGCGAGCTCTAATCGACGTCGCGTTTGCAAAAGATTCAGGTCGTTTCATAAGGGTCGAGCACTGATACTCTCATATCTTCAATGACTCCACGGCCTTCACTGAACTTTTTCTACCACTCAAATACTTGTGCTCGTAATAAAGTCCGAGTAAACTCTCCAAAACACTTCTGCATTATTTTCCATTAACTCTGTAGCCGTGATTCCATTGGGAACAGAAAATTTCAAGCACACTCGTTGTTCAATATTTAACACGTTAATTGATGTATAGAGATCAAATTTCACACGATTCGGTTTGTTTGCCTATTCTCAATGGAGCAATTTGGGTTCAGTTTGATCGTATAATATCTATAGTCAGTAGTTTCTATAGCTTTGTATGATTCCAGCGATCAAGTACTGACCAAGTTTACTGCTGTGTTTGCATAAGCACAAGGAACGAAGTACGATCAGATTGCGAAAGAGACTCGTTGAACTCGTCGTTCGAGCATTTCGACTGGTAACTGGCGAATGACACGCGTGATGTTTTGCTCCAATGTCTGAGTCGAAGCGGGAGTGTCCACATAGACTTTGGACTTTATATATCCCCACAGGAAAAAGTTTAACGGTGTGTTATGACACGATTTTGGTGGCCAATCGACCGGCAAAAACGTGAAATTATCTGCTCAATAAAGTGGCGCTGTGTTGTTGAAACCAAATGTTGCTTATCACGGTCGCCATTGATGGTTACATTCTCACCGGCATAATTTTTGCAGAAATATGGACCGATGATTCCACCGGCCACACCAAACCGTTTTTTTGTGGATGAATAGCAGCTCTTGAATCTCTTCATGTTGCTTTTCGTGCCAAATGCGGCACTTTTGCTTGTTTACATACCCATTGAGCCAGAAATGGAGCTCATCACTGAACCAAATTTTGATTGAAAACGGAACTTTTCATGAGCCCATAGATCGAAGCGATGTTGCTTAGGAATACCGTCGGCACAAACACTGACCAAACCAGGCTTGATGGTCAGGGAGGTTTTGCTTGGTATTTGATGGGTTTGACCAAACTCCTAATCTTTACTGGCAACAATTGTATCGTCCGAAGGAAACAATCAACCGAAAGCGGTCAGTTTTAGCCAAAAAGAGAGAAATTGCGTTCCATCAGCACAACGCCAGGTCGCATTCAACGATAGTGATGCGCCAAAAGTTTCGTAGGTTTAGGTCAGGTTAGGTTAGATGGCTGATTAAAAATCGCACGTGGACTACTATATGTAGTCCTTTGTGAGGCCATAGAAAAGAAGAACTCCTGCAGTAGCCAATAAAAATGTGCACAGCCGTTTAATTTTCATTCCCTCCAGCTCGGTGGGATGTCTGAAGGTATGCGCTCTCAAGTGTTTAAGGCTTGACCTCTCAAACACGGGACAGTTAAAAAAAGTGTTGAGCTGTTTCCACAAGATCTTCTTCCACACAGCTTCTGCAGATGGCGTCTGGTTGGTCGGGTTCCCAGCCTTCCTGCGTGAACGCCAACAGGGCAATGACCCGTTACAAGCTCCAAAACTAAGGAGAGGCTAATCTTATTCAGGACAAAAATATCAATAGATCTCTTGCGATCGATCTTGGGCCAGAAGACTTCTGCGACAGCGCAGGTACCAATGGTGGCCCAGCGCTGGTCAAGCTACCGCGAAGCCCAGCTATCAGTAGTACAACACAAGAGGATACGGGACCACCGACCTGCTCCCATGCTACCGATAGCGGTTCTAGGGTGCCTTTTCTAGGTAACTCATCAGCTTTACAGCTTCCTGCGATTCCGCTGTAGCCTGTCACCCATACCAGCCTTATCCTAAAGATACTTGATGCTATTCATAGCGAGGTTAGGTAGGTACTCTTTGACCAACGATGAACGCTTTGTTAATGAGTTCAAGACTTGTATCGCCGCTCTGCTAGCTGAGTGGATGGTCACCACTCTGAAGGAGGCTGCACTCCGGAGCAATAAATCTACTGCTACTTTAAGACCCTGTAATAGTCAGGTAGTCTGAAGACGGAGTTGATGGAGAGCTCTGCTTACCGAAAAAATATATTTTTTTTTCCTAAAGACCACACTTATCGAACAGACCTCCATACTGTTTCCTTCATATGAGTATACTCTGTATATGTACATATTTGTAGTTCCTACAAAGTTGCATTCATTTGTTGACAATTTGTAGGTGTTTAAATCCCTTTAAGGTACATTATACCTACGAGCCGACGGCGGACGCACCTTTTTTCAGCCGAAATTGAGTGAAGTGAAGAAAACACGTTCTGCATATTAACTTTTCTCCATATTCTTGCCGCGATATGGACATGTATGTATGTATGTATGTATGGAGTGTGCGCATGTCGATGCGACTATTTACATATGTATCTTCAAAGTTGAACATACGCCGCTTTTAGAGTAAGCGTGACCGCGCGGCGAGATAAACATTGACACAAAAGATTTGCTTGCAATCAGCAAATACAAATGCGAGTAAAAGGCGGAAACTTTGTCATTACCATTTTTTCGAACTGCACACGCAATTTTCTGTAAAGCAAATAATAACACGCGCACCTCTCGACATTGTTGTAGTTGCATGCGTGTATGTGTGTGTGCTTATGTAAATACTTGTGTACTTACAAGCAAATTTGAAAAAGGGACAATCTCTTTTTGATGTTGCACGTGTGTGTGTGTGTATAAGTGGTTAGCATACTATTTTACTTCCTAAATTGATGGGTCTTACACTAACACACACGCATATTCACACACTTATGCCACTAGTATGGATTGGAACCCACGCGTCGAGACATCAAATGTCTGCTCCTAAAAAAGCGTTAATAAATATTCAGAAATAGCGGTAATGCAGTCTAAATGACACGCCGTTGACGGTCGCATAGTCTAGCTTCTCGAATCTGAATGAATTTATCGCCTTAGAAAGTGACAGGCGAAAAAGTGGGTCGTCTCAGTCAGTCAGCTTGGTTGAAACGTGTGCTGATGGGTATAAGCTGGACTATTAAAGTCTTAATATTTCAATAAAATATATAGAGACCGTAGGCATGAGTCGTGGCTTCAAAGTCGTCTATATAAAAAATACTTTGTATATACAAAGTGGCAGCTCTTGCCATACAACTTCTCGCTAAAATGTCTTCTGATGGATGCGGTCCAATTAACTTTTATGTACTCATTCGAGATCGCTTAGCATCTAGACCTTACGTTTTCTATAAATAATTATATTACACTTCATGTCTTAAGTTCTTAAAAACATAAAAAAAAAATATTTTCTATTTCCATTTTTGCCAGTAAAATGTCATTTGAGTCATTCACAATAATAAATTTGATCTGAAAAATGTAAATATAAACCTAGAGCATTGAAGAAAATCTTTTTAATGCAGGATCCTTGTGTTCTCAAGTCTCAAACTCAACTCGGTAACTTTTTTGTTCCTTCTCATAAATTCTTTGACTAGAGAGCAGCATACAAAGATAGCGAATGCAGAAATTATGAATCGAGACCTCATTAGTTGAAAAATTTAGAATGCAGCTCTTTATTATATCTTTCGTTAGCTATTGTATTCTGGTTTTAGACAGCCAAAAATTAATTTCATGTCACTTTATACCAAATTGTGCGCATCGAACAAGCACTGGTATAAATCTAAAAAAGAAAAAATAATCGAAAACAGAAAATTAAAAAAATTAGAATTTTAATGAGGTTAAAAATTTTTAGGTAAAGGGGATGCAAACATCCATTTTAATATACTTCTTCTTTACTGGCGTGGAAACCGTTTACGCCGAGCCGAGTTAACAGCGCGCCAGTCGTTTCTTCTTTTCGCTAGGTGGCGCCAATTGGAGATTCCGAACGAAGCCAGGTCATTTTTCACATGGTCCTTCCAACGGAGTGGAGGTCTTCCTCTTCCTCTGCTTCCCCCGGCGGGTACTGCGTCGAATACTTTCAGAGCTGGACTGTTTTCGTCCATTCGGACGACATGACCTAGCCAGTGTAGCCGTCATATTGGTGTTATAGCCACTCTTAATTCGCTGAACTATGTCAATGTCGTCGTTTGTCTCATATGTACATCTCATAGTTCCATCGAATGCGATATTCGCCGTGGCCAAAGCGCAAAAGACCATAAATCTTTCGCAGAAATTTTCTCTCGAAAGCTCGCAACGTCGACTCATCAGTTGTTGTCATCGTCCATGCCTCTGCACCATTTAGCAGGACGGGAATAGTGAGTGACATAGAGTTTGGTTTTTGTTCGTCGAGAGAGGACTTTACTTCTCAATTGCCTACTCAGTCCGAAGTAGCACCTGGTGGCAAGAGATACCCTGCGTTGCATTTCGAGGCTGACGTAGTTGTTGGTGCTGATGCTGTTTCCAAGATACACGAAATTATCTACTACTTCGAAGTTATGACGATGTGGGTGGATGTAGTCGCGAGTGCGACGACTGCTTGTTTCATGAGAGAAGATATTTCGTCTTTCCCTCGTTCAGCACCAGACCCCTTTGTTTCGCTTTCTAATCCATTCTAGAGAAAGCAGAACTAACGGCGCGGTTGTTATGGCCAATGATATCAATATCATCGACGTACGCCAGCAGCTGTATACTCTTATAGAATATAGTATCTTCTCTGTTTAGTTATGCAGCTCGAATTATTTTCTCCAGGAGTAGATTGAGGAAGTTACACGAAAGGGAGTCACCTTGTCTGAAACCTCGTTTGGTATCGAACGGCTCGGAGAGGTCCTTCCCGATCCTGACGGAGCTTTTGGTGTTGCTCAACATTAGTTTACACAGCCGCATTAGTTTGGCAGGGATACCAAATTCAGACAACATGGCATAAAGGCAGCTCCTTTTCGTGCTGTAAAAAGCAGCTTTGAAATCGATGAATTGGTGGTGTGTGTCGATTCTCTTTTCCGGGTCATTTCCAAGAAAAGCTCATGGTCAATATCTGGTCAGTTGTTTATTTCCTAGGCCTAAAGCCACACTGATCCAGTCGGTTTGTTGACGGTGGGCTTTAATCTTTCATCTAATGTAAGCTCCTAATTAGTTTTCCGTCGCCGTATTTGATTAGCTCAGCCGGCAATCCATTGGCCCCGCCGCTTTGTTGTTCTTAGGCGAGTAATTGCTATTCGAACTTCTTCATCGTCGGGCAATGGCACGTCCGCTCCATTGTCATCAATTTTGAAATCGGCTTCACTATCTCCTGGGTGCTATAGACTTTCACTGCCATGCAGCAGGTTGGAAAAGTCCATAATTTCAGTATGCTCTGGACATCAGTCTGTGTTCAGAACGTAAATTTGGTACAAATGATAATTTCTGGAGCTCAGCTCATATTTGCCAATTTATAACATTGCAATCGAATTAGATACGGAAAGAATCTCCGACCGACAATTTTTATGGGATCATTGATACCGTCGATAACCTGCTTTACCTTTGTTGAATCGACATAGTCATGTACGTCTGTCTGTCATTCTGTTTGCCTGTGTATACGCAAAAAGTCCTTCAGTTTTTGAGATATCGATCTCTTCTCCCCAAGAAGCTGCCCCATTCGTCGAAACCGATTTCGGATATCATATACCTGTCATACAAACTGAACAACAGAGTAAAGCCCTTATATGTACAACTTTTACATTTGACGAAATTCGTCATAGATTATTGTTGAAGGCAACGGTTTCAATATCCGAAAAAGTTGCCGATATCGGACCACTATAGCGTAAAGCGGTCATTCAAAATGCTCGTTCAATATCAAGATAAAGTGCTTTTTTACTTTTTTTATAGCTTCGCTGCCGCCGAAGCCAACGTTTTTTATTGTTTTTATTAGAATTATTATTATTTTATTTTAGAGAAAGCTTTAGCTTTCTTTGACTTTCGTTTTAATATTGCGCACTCGTGGCATTTTCGGGCTATCATACGAGCTTTATGACGAGTATGCGCACTTCGCTCAAAGTGGTATTTATGAGAAATTAAGATTATTATATAAAAGTTGTATAATTGTGTGCGGAACATTATGTTTTATTATAATGTTGCGAGCAGCTTCAACGGGTTCCACATGCATGCGCATATACATATACATTATTTAATATATAATAAATGGTAGATATACATATGTATGATACATATATAAAGGTGTATGCTGTTGTTCGCACATCACTGTACCGATGGCATATTACATGTGCTTTGTACTTAAGCGAAGATACGTTTATGACTACCTAAAGTTGCTTCCTGACAAATTGGCGTTATTTTGCATACATTTGGCGTGGCCGATTGTTTTTTGTCGTCTGTTAGCCACCATCGCCACTTACAGGTAATTTCGTTGAAGCCACTACCTCGTCATACCATCTTAATCTGACATCAATTTTGATAAGTAAATGATTATTATTGTTATTACAGGCAACAATATACAAAAACAAAACTGGTTTTATCGCCTGATTCTACATATTTATAATATGCACCGCCTGCTCCTCTCTCCACCTCTTACCGCCAACCCACTGTATGCTTGCAGTAGGAGTCTTGCCACAGCTTAAGTTCTTTCTTTCATACTTAAGTGTGTATGTGCATGTGTGTGTACGCAAATATGTCAAAATATTCAAGAATGCATATGCATGTGTGTGTGTGTGTGTGTGCATTTATGTGAAAGTAAATTAAAAATAAAAAGACGCAGTGCAAGAGGAAGAACCGGGAAATCCCTTTAAGCCATATTTGAGTTCTGAAGCATATCGAACGGCAAGCCAAGCCAAGCCAAGCCAGCAAGTCCAACGTCGGACGACAAAGACGAAATTGCTGCAACTGACGATATCGGCTGCACAATCTGCATATGCAAAAGTTAAACGCGACTACCAAAATGAATAAATTATATAAAAATTATGAGTGGAATATATTCGCTGTTATCCAGGCGCATTGTTGTTATTGTTGCTACACATACACATACATACACACGCGCAGCGGGTAGACTTATTATGTGCACGTGTATGTAAGTACGAGTATTTTGTCTCGAAGGTGATTGTTCCATTGATTGCCGAGCGGCAGCAGCACCAGCAGCCGCAGCGGAGGCAGTGGCAGGCGCAGCAGTAGGAGCTGGAGCAGCAGTGGCCGGCCACAACGGCCAACAGCTCCAGTGACCTGCCAATCTGCCATCTACCGATCGACAAGGTTGATCGGCATGATCGCTTTTACATATGTACAGCTTGTAGAGGCGGTTGGCAGCTTGCCGGCTTGGCTGGCTTGCCGCCAGCGAACGGATGCAAACGAGTGTCGTCATACGAAGCGTCGCAGTCGCCACCATCGCCGTCATTGCCGCTACTTCTTATCCGCCGCAAACACACCCATGTATGCATGCATGTATGCATGTATGGGTGTGTGCAGCTGCCACACCACACCGTTGGCCCATTGTTGTGCGCGCGGTACTCGGTACGTACGTACATACGTACTTGTTCGCAACTATCGATTTGAGGAATAGATAAAAATTGACGTTTTGATAGATATTTATTGTTAGTTCACATGACGCCGATACATCATTTAATTATACAAGGATTTAATATTTACAATTTTCCTGTCGGATGTGAGCTCACATTTTATTTTATTGTAATGCGCCCGATCGCACACTTTGGCAATGGTTTCGCAGAATCGGCGAATGCTGGAATTTGTCTCGTAAACAACGTGTTCGACATGTTAATCTACATAAATTTATAAATAATTCTATATACATATGTATGCGCATGTGTGGGTATTAAAGAAAGTTGGAAGTTATGCGCAATGCTCTGGGGGTGAATGTGAGTCCAATAAGTTTGCGGGTCTTACGGTATGATCTCCAAGGATTGTTTATTAAATATTTGTTCCACTTTTTTGATTTGGCGGTCTCAGCTAATCTGCTTCCTTTGAGGTGTTGCTTAGCGGAATTTCTCTACTTAGGTATGTATGCGAGACATTATAGGAAGAAGTGTGATCAAGGAACTTCTTAATTGAGAGTTGGATATATGTAGGTTGTTATTGTTGTTGTAGCGATAGAATTCTGTCGAGTTGACAGTCCTTAAACGGATAAAAAATCCGGGTCCGTTCCGGTTACGTAGACCCGACTGTCGGGGGAACGGGTATTTTTAGTTGACTACGAGGGAAGTCTCTTATATTTCATGATTAGAGAACAAACACAAATACTAATTATCGAAAATTAATTTTTTGCTTTTAAAAATATTATCCATTAAGATCGATATACTTTTAGCTGTGATTGAACCAATTGTCGAAGCACTTTTAGCACTCTGGTTAAGTTATCTTCAAAAGATGCATGGCGTTAATTCTATGTACATACCAAGTGCTGTTAGGTCCTTCCCCACCTGGTCTCCTTCGAACGAATTGGAAGTCTTCCACTTTCTCTGCTTCCCCCCGTGGGTACTGTGTCAAATACTCTCAGAGCTGGAGTGTTTTCATCCATTCGGACAACATGACCAAGCCAGCGTAGCCGCTTCGTTGAACTATACCAATGTCGTCATGTACCTTGTACAGCTAATCGTACCATCGACTGCGGGATTGAGTGACTTGTAGAATTTGGTGCTTCGTGCAAGAGCAATTTTTGTTGGATTCAGCTCATCTTGAAATACGCGACTGATGTTTACAGTCGACTGCTGTTTACTTTAAAGCACGTACGCATAAATCCGCAATTCACAACCTCCTACGATGTCATAGATGTGCTTTGAAGCATGGATATATTATTTTTTTTAAACATTTCTCTCCGACAATCGATTTGTGAGATTGACGAATTCTGTCGTGAACAATATTTTTTTACAGTGAAATGTTCTACACTATTAAATACGTGCTTGTCCCACTAATCCACATAGTTGCCTCAATCTCACGAAAGCTCACATGATGATCTAGTAACATGATGATCTAGTAGTATTAATAGTTAATCCGGAACAATAACTAATTTTCGGCGAACTTCAAGAAATTCGTCTTAGAGTGATTACCAGCTCAATTGAATTCACCTTACCATCGGTAAACATTGGTTATCAATGAAGCTTTATCGCCAAAAATATATTTAAGTTCGTAAAAATTTATAACTTTACGATAAAGTTCTGAGTTGTCAGATTGAGAACACTAGGATTGGATGCCGTAATATAAAAAGCACCCCAAGTACAAGTATCCATACTGAAGCCATTATTGGCACAATCGTGTTCCAAAGTAAGCCCTAACTAATCACCATATTCAGCAACTCCATAGGTTTGCTCAAATTCATAATTTTTTTCCGGCAGAGCTCCCGGCTTCCTCTTCGATTGAATCAATGGGAGCGGTAGAAGATAACCGGTCTTAACTGGCTGAGAACTGAGTATTTGCAGAGGTAACTCTGTGACGTTTCATTATTCACAGCGCAAACTTAGAATACTGCTCGAGATTAACAAGTTTCTTAAGATCAGTTGTCAGGACTAAGTGCCCTGTGATGACTATTTTTAGATTTAACAATTAGCTTTTTAGATCACTTCATCATTCATTCAATACTACAGTAATTTGATGATATTCCCTGTTTTGTGATATTGCAAGAACTGATGAGTTTCTTTAACATTCGTAACATTGTAACCAACCCTTTCGCTTTTTCGTTTCATTTTATACATAAATATATGACTGGGTTTCTCACTTAAAGTAATACCTATTGATTGTTTCTTGACGCAGTGTATCTCCTGACTGTCGTTTGGTTATAAATTATAAAGCTACCGGACTTGCTGGCTAAGGCAAAATATTACTTAGCGCCTTCTTTCAACCCTTAAAATCCCGACCTGACCTATGTACCTTCTATCTATAGTGATTGCTCGAATCCTACTCATATTTTGATACATCAATGAAAACGTGGATATCTTTATCGGTACTGCCACATGTTTCTTCTTTATTAAGGAATGAATGTATTGTATTTATATCCTTTGATATCTTTTTACACGGCTTTTCTATTATCGTAATTTTTATAATTATACACAAGCCAAGTTTTATAATTTCTTTTAGAAATTTTCAGTTTTTATAACTCTAATTGCACCGGAGGTTATGCCTCGAACGAAAACAGGTTTTCAAACTGGTTCGAGAAGACGCCAAAAATAAAAAAAAAATGAAAAAGAAGTTCTAAACAAAAGAACTAAAGACAAAACGATGTGGAATCGACCACGGCTAATTTTTAAAGAGTAAAGTGAGTAAAAATCTTTCGAACAGCGTTGTGTATAGCAGAGAGTTAGAAATTAGTTATTTCAAGGAGAAAAATCCAATCGCATGGGCATCATTCTATTAAGTTTTGCACCAGTTACATCTGGGATGGGAATCTTTCGGAAACAAAATAATTTGGTGCATTGTAATAATTATTTGTAATGGTCTTATGATCCAGTATATAGGAGTTCTTAGATACCGTTTGAGTGAGATCCTAGTTGGGATCAACATCGTAACCTAACCTAACCTAGTTGTTGTTTATACTTCAGTTGATTGTTATGGTATATGATGCCCCACAAACTGTGGTCAAATTTTAACTCGGAAATAGTACCAATAAACCAACTTTCTAAATTCGACTAATATTTGAAATCAGACAGCGCACGAATATTCGGAAAATTTTTAGGTTTCTAGCTCTGAAATGCTCTTTGATATAAACAAACGGGAATTTAACTGCTTAGACTTTCCTCAGTATTTTATATCTGAAAAAAAAACTTTCAGTTATTATTAGTGGTCGATCTATAAGGAGCTGGGGGAATGATGTACAATAATTTTGTTCCTTAAAACTATTAAAATTCTGATTTAAAAATTGTTTTGTTTCCATTATTTGCAAATCTCTGCGATGATTGTACCACCTCTTCCTCTGAATGGACATACATATGTACAAGTATGCAGATTCAAATAATCATACATATGTATATACTAAAACATGCACACCTTTTTGTATGATCATCATTTAAAGGCCATATCCTGACGTTTATTTTCCAAA
Source organism: Bactrocera tryoni (assembly GCF_016617805.1). Lineage (NCBI taxonomy): Eukaryota > Metazoa > Arthropoda > Insecta > Diptera > Tephritidae > Bactrocera > Bactrocera tryoni. The sequence continues at coordinate 24,024,997 of NC_052501.1, read as the reverse complement.
TTGTCAGCATTTAGTGTTCATAAGTACCTACATCAAATAATTTACACGCTAAATTTCAGTTTAAAACTGCTGCGCACTTACACATACATACACACACATGTGTACATATGTACATATAGGCATTTGTGCTTCCGACACGGGCAACCGCCCTGAAGGATCAGATTCATGGGAAATACAAGATTCACTGCATTCATGACAATTTCCAACTACACAAAGAATAACTCACAAAAATTAACGCAGAGAGTGGAGGTGAAAATAAAGGACACATGCTTGATAAAAAGAACAACAACAACAACGAAAAACCGAAAAAACTCTTACATTTGTAGTAACCGTATGTTATCGAGGCATTTGGACATTTAAAAAGGTCATAACTTAAAGTCTTATCAGACGCACTTCGCGACGCACTTGCAGACGGACAGACCAACGGTGAGGGAGCGACAGGCCAGCGGACAGTCAGCAATGCGGCGGCTCAAGTTGACAGGCAAAACGCCGCAATGCAGTCGAGAAAAATCAGAAGACAAGCGGCCCAAAGCCAAAAAAAGAAAAGAAATATTCCATAAAAAATACAGTTGAAAAGGATCGTGTCAGGTAGTAGGCAGTAGTAGAAAGCGATTCGGCTAAAAAGTGTCCAAAAAAATTGTCGCGTCGGCATTTATTGCAAAGTGCGCAGGAATCAATGGTTTTAATAAAAGGCAAAATAAGAAAAGTATGGAATATGTGGGCACATCAATTAAGAAATTTCCAAATCAAGTGCAACAAGGTTGCCAGAGTGTTTATTTTTTTTTAATATTTTGTAAATCCTATTTTGGTGCCATTCTTTCTGTAACGAACAATATGTCTAATTGCCTTCGAATGTTTATTGAAATTTTATGTTATTATTTTTGTTAAGATCGGCTTTCAAAATGTATACAGCCATGCACCCGAATATAGACATTAACTTTCCTTATGAAACCTGTTGCCTTGTTTCATCCATTATTTTTTTGAAGTTTTATGTTTACTTGAATGCTTTTAAAACGGTTTCTTTTATATCTCTTGCGAGCTATTGCTTTTTAATGTTTAATTAGGATCTGTAATTGGAAATAAGTTTTTGAAACAAAATCGACCATAGTTCGATAGAATATAGTCTTACTTCTAGACAAACTTCGGTATTTGTCAAAACTGGCGGTATTTTTGCACGAATTTTAATTTCGTTGTCGAAGAAATTTGTGAAAAAATTAAAACTTCGATGTTTGTAGATTATATTCATTACTTGGAAACATTGCTTTGGAAGCTTGCTGGAAACATTACTTACATATTTCAGATTTCTGGTAACAATTCTTTCAAAATATGTTTAGTCATTCTTTTTGAGTCTTTGATGAAAGAATATCATCTATGTGCAGATGTTTTTACTTACATGGCTCATAAGGCGTTTCAATATGTTTCCTGAGAAGAGCTACCGAAACTCTTACTTGTGATAAAGCCGGTGTGGCTCTGACTGTATTCAGAATCTCATACGATTGACCTAGAGCCAGCGGTTTTAGATTCAAAAATATATATTTATAAAGTATAAAAGAAAGAGAATTTCCAGTAATGATGGAAAGTTGGCACAGGAAGCGCCATACTGACTAATCCGTAACCTATATTTTGTAAAGTCTGAAGTTTCGAGCTATCGTTAAAACTATCGGAATCGATTTACAAATATAAGAAGGTTTAGTTGTGATCAGAAATTGAGTTAGTTACAACTCTCGTGCCCGAGTCTGTGAAAATTTTAAACTATTTTTGCGAAACTCGCTTCTATATTTCATCTATTGAAGCGATGTTCTATTCTTTTGATACCATTTTCGTATTACTTCTAACTTTTCTTCCAATATTGGCCCTAGTTCCGCCGATTAGTTCTTCATTGTGGTGAAATTTCTTTACTGGCAGCACTCTCATGAAGCCGGAGGACACGAAAGGTTCACGTGGCCGATTAGCTCTTCATTTTTGTTAAATTTCTTTCCTGGCAGTATTCTCACATACGTAGACTGTGGATGCGGAAGCCAACCGCAGCTTAATCCAAGAAATTTTGTCATCATTTTCATAGATTTTCATTGACTCTAAGCTCGTGCGGCACCCTCTATGCACTACCAAAATATTCAAAAACGATATGTCCAACAGGTTTCTTGTATATTTTTGGAGTATCGAACAACTTCAGTTCACGTCTTTCAAAAACCTGTTTGTAGATTTATTTTAATATTCGTTCGTAAAAGGCACGGCCTGTAGGTTTGTGGTCCAAATTTTACAACTTGTTACATTACCAAGTAATCGGCTCAGTGAAAATTCCTTCTTTCTTTTGTCTTTCTCTTCCTTTTATCACGTTTTTATACTCTGAACAGAGTTTTTTAAGCTTGCCACGAAGTTTCTAGCACCCAGAGGGAAGCATCGGAGGCAATATAAAACATATATATAAATGCTTAGCGTGACGAGCTGAGTCGATTTACCCACGTTCGTCTGCCTGTCCGTTTGTTTGTATATATACGAACTAGTCCTTCAGTTTTTGAGATATAGATCTAAAATTTTGCACACGTTCTTTTCGGTCCAAGAAGCTGCGCATTTGTCGAACCCGCCGGTATCGGACCACTATAGTATATAACTGACATACAAACTGAACGATCACAGTCCAGTCCCTCTGTGGAAAACTTTTTTACTTGAGGAGATCTTTGAACGAAGTTCGACACAGATAATTATGGTATATGTGACAAAAGTATAATCTCCGAAGAAACTGTTCAGATCGGACTACTATAGCATATAGCTGTCATACAAACTAACCGATCAAAATTAAGTTCTTATATAGAAACTTTCATAACATTTGTCCGACAGCTGCGAAATTTGCATAAGTGTTCTTTGAAAGCTAGGTCTAACTCATAAGTTCGGTAACTTCTAATGACGCAACAGCACGAACTATGGAGCTTTCGCGCTAACTATGCTAATGAACACGTACAGGTTAGTCGTTTTCTCTGCACAAAAAGTCAGTGTGGCAACATCCTTCCATTGGACAAACCGATGCCTTATACCTACTCGCACATACTCGCCTGCGCGTATTGGCTTGAATAGGTCCACATATGTATCGCGCTATAGTTGTCGGTATGTTTTTGGAAACATTATGTCTCCAGTTTGCGCACGCAATGCTGCGTCGTACCCATTGAATGAGTGACTTTTCGGCCAGCCGATGGATAAAAGCGCGTGCACGCAAATGGGCCAAACCGAAAGAATTATGTTGTCGCCAAGCGAACTGATAAATATGAGTATGAGCGAGTGCAAGTCGGTAGTTAAGTGTGGGGAAATCGCTGCGAAAGCCAACAAAATCGGCTAGCGCAGGCGTGGAGGAGGAGACGAAATGCCACTGCGTTGGCGTTAAAGGTTTTAGATAAGCTAAAGTTAAAAATAAAAAAATATAGTGCTTAAAAAATAATAATAAAAAAACATGAAAAACCGAAAAATGAAACGAAACGGAACTGCCACACACAAAATATACGAATATAAAGTACAAAAACAAAAAAGCAAAATTGATTGTTTTCTCGTGTGGTGGGATTTCAGTTTAGAATGACTTGCTTACCTACGAACAACATAATGCTCTTCGCTCTAAAGTGACTCATTGGCTCCTGTGCGTTTTTTGTTATTTTTGTATTTATCACTTCCCTTTGCTTTGTAGAATTTTCAGAATTTTGCCAACATTTAGTTATTATATCCGTGAGTTTCATGAATTCATATTTGATTTTTGTTTTTCTTCTTTGCTTCGCATGTGTCCTTTTCACGTACTGTCGTTTAAAGCCGTTTGTCATTTCAGCTGCGGCAAGGTATGTACGTCCGTTTCGTTGTACGTGGCGCACGTGTGGCTTCCGTTCAATCTCCGCAACTGTCCGACAGTCAGCGATTTCTTTGTCATCCAGCGCCTTATTCCCTAAGCGGCTCACGTAGCATAGTTTAGGTGAAATGGTTTCACCATTTACTTCAAAAACACTCTAAAGTGTAATAAATTTCGACGGCACACACACACTCACTTGGTGGCGACAAAAATGGCATATTAGTTAATTTTATGCGTTAGATGATTTGGAATTGTAACCACGTTTTTATATATCGGAGCATTGGCTTTACATGAGGGAGGCAGTAAACGGCGTAGTTTTTTCCTTAAGTCAATTAAAAAACAATAAAATTTTGGAGGTAAAACTGTCGTTTCAAGTTAATTTCGTGATCCACAGGCGAAATTAGCATAAACGCACTTGCTTTATGGGGGCGAATAGTGAGCATTCTCTTGATTGCTTAGAGAGGTCTAACCAAAGCGTTCAGAATTGATCGACTCGAAATTAAATGATCTCTTCTGATGTTCCATTGGCAGTCCATCCATCTTTTCAAATATTTCCAATTGTGTTTTTTTATAATTTTTAAGAATTAAGAATTGAAATGCCTTCTAGATAGTAGTCCGAGTTAATGTTAGAACTTGGAAGAGTACACATATTTAAAACACTGGAGACGTGTCCTTCGTCTATCACAACATGATCGATCTGGTTGGTGACTTTTCAATTTAGAGACAGCCAGGTAGCTTGATGAATTTTTCTATGCTGATATGTAGAACTGCAGATAAACATATTGTATTTCGGGCCCCGGCGAAGTCGATCAACCTCAACCCATTTAGGGATGTTTCATCTTGAAGACTGAATTTACCGACTGTTGTGCCAAAGATATCTTCTTCATAGTGATATCTTTGGTCACAAAGGTCCTTCTCTTCCGTCGAGGCGTGTGCGCAAATCAACGATAAGTCGTAGAAATTCGCTTTGCTGCGGATTGTGGCTAGACGTTTATCCACCGGGTTGAATGCCAGTACTTGGTGACGGAGTCTCTCTCCCACCACGGGCTCCACCGAATTTGCGCTCCTTTATATGGCCACTGTAGCAAATGCCACAAGGACCTATTCGCCTCAATCCTTGTCCCGTCCATCGTATTTCTTGAACGTTTTTTACGTGGCGGGTCCCAAACCCAGCTCAGAACCCTAGATAGCGGTGGTTCGCCTTCTCACTTTAGCTCGCTTTCAAACAGATGTTTTTTGGCTACACAGAGGATACTTGATCTAGGACCGGAAGTCGTGAGCTATTTGAGCCATATGTAAAAGAATCGTTTCTGGTCAAAAGTGAATGGCGCTCAGAGAATTTTCCTCATTTGCATGGACTTATACACATGGCCCCATCCTTCTGTTATTTGCGAAAAAGCTTGAATGTGTTCCAAGAGCGGCTTTCAACAGCATCTCCGGTGGACTTCGGACGTCACTAACAATAGCACTTAATACTATTTTAAACCGCCACGGCAGGTATATTGCCGCAGAGTGTGCTCAGAGTATCTGGGCATATGAAGGAGTCCCAGCAAGGGCATGCCTAAATTCTTTCTTCTTTCAACTGCATTCCTTGAAGCTTGGATCACTGCCTCTCAGAGACTGTTGTGTTTCTCAATCAGAAGTTGTAATTATTAATGTGGCGGTAGACGTACTATCCTACAACGAAGTACATCCTTTTTCGGGTTGGTGAGCATTCAATTCGCTAACACTGCGCTCAAAGCCAGTAAAGGAGTATCTGTCTTTACTGGAAATAGTATGTCACCAGTCTCGTTTAGCTGCCTGGTCACAGCTTAATTACTGGCAACTAGTACATACAAAGCCGATGAGCTTGCCAGAGGGGCACTCTTGCCCCGCTTACATTGGAATGGGACCGAGTTGGATCTCCATTGGCATCTTGCCTTCCAGTACTGCACCTCGCATGCTCTTAGCATGCGTTGGTCGAAGACCAGCATAGTCGAGGCATTCAAGTGGTAACCTTTTGGGTGAGGTGGAAACATTCTGGTACTTTCTCCACGTTTGCTCAGCTTTTGCAAGATTGAGGCATTAGCTGACTCAATTTGTGATAGTCTCAAGTGCTTCAGTCGATTTGTAAGTGTGTTATGATCCATTATGTAGCAGTGTTTAGGGACTGTAACGGACTGGCGGTCCCAGCTGTACCAGTGAGATAACTGTTGGGATCGACCTCTTATCCTAACCTAACCTAACGGGTAAATTGAAAAATTACATCCGTTATAACGGGGAAAATCATGAATAGTATACGTATGTAAGAAATTCCATCAATCTTCACTAAGAAGAGAGTAAATTGTGCTTATGCGCGAAAAACGCTTACAAAATCTTGAATATCAAAGCTTTTAACCTCAAAAAGAAAGGTGTAAGCAAGATACACGCACACTTACGTAGCATATGTACTTGGATACAAGTGTGTTGTAATTGTCACCGAAATGCCTGTGACAACAAGTGCTTAAGCCTTAAACCTCGTGCGCTACTCTCACTCCTTGAGTGCCTCGTAAGTGCATAAATACATTAAATTTTATATTCACAAATATTTTAATGCTAACGAGAGAGGAGTGTTTATTCATAAGTAAAATGAAAAAAAAAAATTATACAACAATAAACAAGTAAGGAAGAGATAAGTTCGGGTGCAACCGAACATTTTATACTCTTGCAACTTGCACGAATCAACAACAGGGAATTACCTTACGGTGGAAAACGTCAACCAGAGGCTGTTATCAGTAAAACCCGCTCTCTCATTGAGATAACTTACATTTTAGCCGTTATATGCAGTATGAAGTCAGCCGGAAGTTCGAAAACCTTTATATTAGGTACACATATGGGGTTCCAGGAATGTATTGACCATATTCAACCCATTTTTGGCATACAGACTTACTACTATTAGGTAAGACTTCTCTCTGAATTTCAATTACATATCTCACACACACCGATATTTGGGATAAAAAGTCAACTATTGGTACTAAGATCAAATATTCGGTACCTAGGGGCTTGAACAGCTCTTGTTGGATTAGGACAATTTTTATAAGGCAAGGGCAATAAGGCGGCATACCCTAAAGGCATTATATTTCCATAGTTTTATATGTTATAATAATTGCTCCTTGATTTGTACATTGAAAAAGAAAGAGTCTGATGAAATTAAAAATTGTGTTGTATGGGAAGTAAGCGTGGTTGGTGTTCGATTTCGCTCATTTTCAAATTGTGACATAAAAATGTTAAAAGAATGTTATGTACCAAATTTGGTTGAAATCGGTCGAGCAGGTCTTGAGATCTCATAGATTTTACCTAAAAGTGAGATCGTCCAATTTTTACACCGGTTCATATAAAGCTCTCTCATGTTATCTTGGGGATAAAATTTTATGTCTCTGGAGTATTTAGTTAGTGATTTATCGTGCTTTTAGTATTTTTTAGCAGTACCGGGGAAGTAATCAGGGTTATCATCCGATTTTGTCCATTTTCACACTGTCGGTAGAAATTCTAAGGGAAATCCTCATAACTACCAAGAAACATGTGTACCAAGGTTCATCGAGATGTCCTAATTTTTACTCAAATTGCAGCTTGCACGGACAGACGGACGGACAGACAGACAGTCACCAGGATTTCAACTCGTCTCGTTATCCTGATCATTTATATTAGGTTGTCAAATATCTCACTTCCGCCTTTTTGTCTTTTGAATTTCGCGACTATGTATAAAGCGCTACAGAGCTCGTATCTGGCAATACTATACATCTTTGAAAGGTCTTGACATAACCTAAAAAACGACGCTATGCATCATCATTTTAGATATTGCGTTCAACAGTTATAGACGTGTAAACATGGAGTTCACTAACGCCGAAATTCGCGCTATTTTTAATTTTTCTTTCGTTAAAGTCAAATCCGCTAGAGAAACGTTCCGTGAAATTAATGGTGTTTTGTGGGATGGTATTCTATCACTTCGAACTGCGGAGGAATGGTTTCGACGATTCAGACCATGAATAAGCCAGCCGGCGGAAGACCTGTGACGACGAATGCCGATCAAATCATGGGAAAACATCGAGTTAGACCGGCATGTGGCATCTCGTGACATCGCCCAGAAGATGGGAGTTAGTCACAAAACCATTTTAAACCATCTGCAGAAGGCTGGATACACAAAAAAGCTTGATGTTTGGATGCCGTATGATTTGACACAAAAAACCTTTTGAACCGAATCAACGCCTGCGTTATGCTGCTGAAACGGAACGAACTCGACATATTTTTGAAGCGGATGGTGACTGGCGACGAAAAATTTATCACATACGACAATATCAAGCGAAAACGGTCGTAGTTGAAGGCCGGTAAACGTCCCAAACAGTGCCCAAGCCGGGATTGACGGTCAGGAAGGTTTAGTTGTGTGTTTGGTGTTATTGGAAGGGAATCATCCACTATGAGCTGTTCACGTGTGGCCAGACGCATAATTGTACCATCTACTGCGAACAACTGGACCGCTTGAAGCAGGCGATCGACCAGAAGCGTCCAGAATTTGCCAACAGGAAGGGTGTAGTGCTCAACCAGGACAACGCCAGTCGTTGATGACTCGTCAGAAGCTACGGGAGCTCGGATGGCAGGTTTTTTTGCATCCACCATATAGCCCGGACATAGCGCCAAGTAATTACGAACGCCCTTGTTGGAGTAAAGTTGAACTCAAAAGAGGCGTGTGAAAAGTGGCTGTCCGAGTTCTTCGCAAATAGGGAGGGGGGCTTCTACGAGGGTGGTACTATAAAGTTGCCGTTTAGATGGAAACAGATTATCGAGCGAAACTAAAACTAAATCCGACCACTGTAATACTTTTTACAAAGCATTGAATTAGGAGCAAAAAAAACGGAAGGGAGATATTTGACAACTTAATATATAATAAACAACCGTTAGGTGAACAAAACTAGTATACTCTGTCGCAACATGTTGCAAGGGTATAAAAATTAAGTGAACTCTTTATTAAATTATTAAATCTTTCATGCAGCCACTTACCTGGATGCATAACGAAGCGTTGAACACCTTTCGTACGCGCAAGTACAACTGCAACTACTTACAACAAAAACAACAATAAAAGATAGCAACCCAAAACCAATAAGGAATAAAAGACAACGCAGCTGAAAATGATACGCCTTCAACACCGTAGCGTTTAAGTAGCGCTTCGAGACGAGACTCCAAAACCTTTTGTTCTTGTTAGTGTTGTTGTTGTTGTGCGTTGTAGTGACAGCAAATAAGGGTACGCGCTCGTATCGCCGCGGAAAATTGACGGAAAATTTACTTTCTTTTTTTATCATCTTTCTTTTGTCAAAGTGTAAGCAATGAAAGGCACAAATTTACGACAATGTCGCGCTTGGGTGCAGTGCGTCCAAGCCGACAAAGGTGCGCATGTGTGTGTGTGAGTGCGTTTTTTTGTTTTGTTTTTCATTAGAGATATTGCTTGGGCATGTGGGTGAGCGTGTTTGGACTTGTAAAGCCATCCAATGTCACCAATTTTCATTATTTCTCTTCGCTTTTACTCTGCCTAACGCTTCCATTCAAGATTCGTATCAACTTGTGTTTTTTTGTTTTTTTTTTTTGTTTTTGTTTTTGTTTCTGCTTAACATGACTCACCAAATCGACGGAGAATGGAGACACGCCTTTGAAAACTAATCTCCGTCTTTAAAAAATTGCCTCAACGTATCAATAAAGATTGAAATGTCTAAAGAATTGATAAAACAACAACAACAAACAGCAACAATAACGAAAATTCATACATATTACCTATGCGGCGTGGTATGTGTGCGCGTACGTGTGTTTATAAATAGCTAAAGGAAATGGCCATATCACTTTACAAACATTTCTTTCGGCGCATTTCGGCCTTTCTGGCGCGTTTTGACGAAAAATAATAATGCAGCCCAAACTTGTTACTTGCTTTTTGTTATTTGTGTTTTCCTTTTCTTCATTAAACGAAGTGCATTTTTTTGGCCTCCATAATTTCCAGCGTTAGAATGAAACATCATTTGAGATTAAGTGTATTCCTGTAAATATTTTCGTTTATCTCGGCGTTTTCGTATTTATCACTGCATTTGTTTGAGCTTTGTTATTTTACAGCGTCGCCTTTAAACAATTTCTCCGCACTTAGCGCTGATATTTGTATGAGTAAGTACATACATGCCTGTGTGCATTTGAGGTATGTGTGAACTCTCTAGGGTCCTGCTTACCTGACACTCGCAGTTGGACCACCCTTGTTAGCGCACTTTATTAATTGGACACATTTGTTACCATTTACCACTTGAAGAGACGTTGTTGTTGATTTCTCATGGTTTTTGTGTAAATAGAAAATTTCAATGTAAACAAATAACTCACTTTTTATAATATCTACTTACCTACGTATGTAGTATGTACATACCTATTCAAATATGCAAATGAAACTGTTGACAAAGTCACATGAAGTCGATTATATAATTCTAAACCTAGTACTGCCAAAATTTCTGTGACAAGTTCAGACCTTTATAAAAATTATACTATAAGAAGAGAAGTTTTAGTAAAGTTCCCTACTTTTTTTTATAGAAAAAACACAGAAACTTCAAATTTAATGGGGAATGTTTATTTTTATTTCAAAGAACATTCTTTGGCATTTATTTTTTGAAGACTATCTCTTTCAAAAGTTGTCCACGGCTACGTCTCAGATGGTCCATGCGTTGACTGCAATTTTCGATTACAGCATTTCGACTGGTAACTGGCGAATGAAACGCGCGATATTTTGCTCCAAGCCCTGAATCGAAGGGTTTGTCCGCATAGACGTAAGACTTTACGTATCACCACAGAAAAAAGTCTAACGGTGTGACATCAAGCGATCTTGGTGGCCAATCGACCGGCCCAAAAAGTGAAATTATCTTCTCACCGAAGTGTTCTCACAATAAATCCATTAATTGATGCGATGTGTTTCCCACAATCTTGTTGAAACCAAATGTCGGAGAGATTACGATCTTCAATTTCAGGCATTAAATAGTCGGTTAGCATAGCCAGATAACGGCCGCCAGTGACGGTTCCGTTCTCATTAGCATTATTTTTGAAGAAATATGGGCCGATGATTCCACAAACCGTTGTTTTTTCTCAATGAAATGACAGCTCTTGTATCTCTTCAGGTTGCTCTTTGTCCCAAATGCCACAATTTTGTTTGTTTACATACCCATTGATTCAGAAATGAGTCTCATCGCTAAAAAAGATTCGGCTCGAAAACTTCGGAAAACAGGCGAAAACATGTCGCTTGGGAAGGTCGAGCTTCAGTTCTTGCACAAGCTGCATTTTGTACGCTTTCAATTGAAAATCTCGTCGTGAAATGCGCCAAGTCGTGTCATAGGTCAGTCCGAGTTGCTGCAAACGGCGCCGAATAGACTCTCAACGGTTTTCGTGTACACTCTCAGCTAAAGCTGCTCTATTTTCTTCACTGAGCGCTGCACCTGGTCTATACGGTCGACTATTATCCAATAATGAATGCTGGGTCTCAAAATAGGTGATGGTCGATAGGCAAATTATGTTGCCCATAAGTTGAGCAAAGTGCGCGAAGCATCTTTCATCAAATGCAGATTCGCAGTTGCCAATGCGCAAAGGACCATAAATCTTTCGCTGAACCTTTCTCTCGAAACCTTGTAACGTCGACTCATCATGTGTTGTCATCGTCCATGTCTCTCCACCATACAGTAGGACGGGAATGATGAGGAACTTGTAGAGTTTGGTCTTTGTTCGTCGAGAGAGGACTTTACTTCTCAATTGCCGAAGTAGCACCTGGGAAGAGTTATTCTGCGTTGGACTTTGAGGCTAACATTGTTGTTGGTGTTAATGCTGACACCAAGATTATCTGCAACCTTTTTTGAGTCCTAATAATAAATAAGCGATGTACAAATTTTTATTCGAAATGGTCAACTTTTGCTTTCTCACAAGCCCTGAAACAATTCAACTCTTCATCGATAGCAGCACGTAAAGTTTTTATTGGCATTGACGACACAGCTACAACCAAGGATGTTTTTTTTATTCTCCAGTTTCTATGGCATATTCGACAGACTTTGTTTCCAACTCTGATCACAAACTGTAATCCATTGGATTCAAATCCGAACTTCCAGGCGCACAATCATCTCCAGCTATGAAGGCAATAATATTGCTTTTAAGCCATTGTTATGTAGGTTTTGCCTGTCGTCCCTGAGCAGAATCTTGCTGGAAGACCAAAGCTCATCATCGAAGCGATTATTGCTTACCTGCTATACCACGCCTTTTAAAACATCCTGCTTGTACACTTTTGCCCCAGTTTTAACCTCTTTTTCGCGGAAGTGAATATATAGCCATATAGCCCCACCAAGCCATTACAGCAGCTGAATGGTGGCCACGTTGAATCTTAGGAAATACGAAATCAGTGGCACGCGTTCAACGATAACGCGATCCTAGATTTTGTCGTTTTCGTATTAAAAACTTCTTCAACTGAGATACACTTTTCATATATAAAAATGATTGTTTCATGGTCATTGAACGGCTGCCACTGAAAGAGCCGCTTGCATCTGTTGAGTCTAATTTGCTACAAGCGGGTTGTCAATGAATCGACGTAGGTTTTCATGTGGTGATCATCTCTTAATTCCAATTCTTCACTAGTAAAATCATTCGCCCTAGACTGAAGCGGAAAGTCATCATTGACAGGTCCGGACTATTAGGTGGATATATAAGAACCCTTCGACAGATCTCCAGGAACTTCTGGCAGGTCATTGTGTTCAGCAAAATTTAAATGATATCAAACAGTTTGTTTCGTCATGTGGAACTCCTAGGCAACGAAACTGTGCTTGCTTGATGTCCATGTGCTTCGGAACGTCTGGCATGAGTTTTCTCTTTCATCGAAGAAAAACTGTTAAATAATGCGTGGTTTCTCTTTGCTTCTGTCCGTCTTTGACGTGTACTCGAACAATCCTAAGTATAATCTTACTTTCTTTCCTTTCATATAGCATATAGCTTATCCCGATCGTAATTATACAACTCGAGATACACATTAATAAAGTCATTTATCAGATATGATATTTAGGATGACACAAAGTTTTTAGATCCATATTCACTTTTGTCCATTTTAGTTAAATGATAGCTCATCCAAGAATAGTTTTAATTAAAATCTGCACTTACTTTCGGAAGGTTTCCTTAAACGCCATGACATACCACTCGTTTCTTCCTTAGTTTTTGTTTAAAGCCTTCAATTCTGTTTTTTTTTTTAAATATCCCCACAAGTGTTATATGGAATTTAGGTCGGGGATTGAGAAGGTCACTCCAGCACATTAATTTTGTGGTTCTGGAAATATTCCTTAACCAAGTTTTAAGGAACGTTTGTGGTCAGTATCCAGCATTAAATCCCATTTTAAGACCATTTATTTTTCGGCATATGGTAGCATCACCCTCTTCAGTATATCAATCGCACATTATTTCTTTTAACCAAAATATTGGCCCATTTTTTTTGCTTAGAAGTGGACCTTTCCTAACTGAACGTGCCTTCAAGTCCTTCACAATTATTCTATTCCGTATTGAACGACTGCGCACTAATGACTGCAAGGCATTCTTGAGGTCCTGTAATAAAACAATTTTTTTTAAATAATTTTGTTGTAAAAAAGGAGAGCACAATGAAGTACCGTTATCGCTGCCCTATGTGATATCGATATTATTTATATCATTTTGGTCATAATTAACTATTTGGTTTTAAGTACAGTAATGGATGGCAGGGGCCGACGGATTGCCGGCCGAGCTATTCAAACACGGCGGCGAAGAACTGATAAGGTGCATGGACCCCACAATCTGCGCCAACTACCGTGGGATTAGCCTCCTCAACATCGCATATAAGGTTCTATCGAGCGTATTGTGTGAAAGATTAAAGCCCAACGCTCAACAAACTGATTGGACCTTATAAGTGTGGCTTTAGACCTCAACAACCGACCAGATATTCACCATGGATCTTGGAAAAGACCCGTGAAAGGAGAATCGAACCTCTTCGTCGATTTCAAAGCTGCTTTCGAAACGAAAAGGAGCTGCCTTTATGCCGCGATGTCTGAATTTGGTATCCCCGAGTTCTGACTAACACCAAAAGCTCCGTCAGGATCGGGAAGGACCTCTCCGGAGCCGTTCTGATACCAAACGATCGGTTTCAGACAAGGGTGATTCCCTATCGTGCGACTTTTTCAACCTGCTTTTGGAGAAAATAGTTCGAGCCGCAGAACTTAAATAGAAAGAAGGTACCATCTTCTATAAGAGTGTACAGCTGTTGGCGTATGCCGATGATATTGATATCATCGGCCTCAACACCCGCGCCGTTAGTTCTGCTTTCTCCAGGCTGGACAAGGAAGCACAGAAAATGGGTCTGGCAGTGAACGAGGGCAAGACGAAATATCTCTTGTCATCAAACAAACAGTCGTCGCATTCGCGACTTGGCACTCACGTCACTGTTGACAGTCATAACTTTGAAGTAGTAGATAATTTCGTCTATCTTGGAACCAGCGTAAACACCACCAAGAATGTCAGCCTAGAAATCCAACGCAGGATAACTCTTGCCAACAGGTGCTACTTCGGACTGAGTAGGCAATTGAGAAGCAAAGTCCTCTCTCGACAAACAAAAACCAAACTCTATAAGTCACTCATAATTCCCGTCCTGCTGTATGGTGCAGAGTGCTTGGACGATGTCAACAACGGATGAGTCGACGTTGCGAGTTTTCGAGAGAAAAGTTCTGCGAAAGATTTATGGTCGCTTTTGCGCGTTAGCCACGGCGAATACCGCATTCGATGGAACGATGAGCTGTACGAGATATACGACGACATCGACATAGTTCAGCGAATTAAAAGACAGCGGCTACGCTGGCTAGGTCATGTTGTCCGGATGGACGAAAACACTCAGCTCTGAAAATATTCGACGGCAGTACCCGCCGGGGGAAGCAGAGGAAGAGGAAGACCTCCACTCCGTTGGAAGGACCAAGTGGAGAAGGACCTGGCTTCGCTTGGAATATCCAATTGGCGCCACGTAGCGAGAAGAAGAAACGACTGACGCGCTGTTGTTAACTCGGCTATAATCGCTTAAGCGGTTTCTACGCCAATTAAGAAGAGAAGAAGAATGGATGTTGTGTCCAAAGAGTAATCCATTTTGAGTTTTCCTACTTTTTTTAAGAAAAAACACATAAACTTTAAATTTAATGGGAAATATTTATTATTTTTCGAAGAAGCATTCCTTGGCATTTATTTAGACCTGAATCGGAGCGGGATTGTCCGCATAGACTCAAGACTTTACATATCCCCACAGGTGGGATATCACACGGTCTTGGTGATCAATCGATCGGTCCAAAACGTGAAATTATCTGCTCACCGAAGTATTATGAAGTAATGAAGTTCGGAACTCTCAATAAATCTATTGATTGATGTGTGGGAAGTGGCGTCGTCTTGTTGAAACCAAATGTTGTTACCGAGGTCACGAACCTCACTTTCAGGCATCAAATAGTCGGTTGTCATGGCTCGAAACGGTCACAAACGAAGGTTACTTTCTCACCGGCATTCTTCTCCGAAAAACCGTTGTACTTAGTACCTATGCTAACAGTTTTGAGACTCCTACAGGGGATACACTGATACAACAGATGGAGGCCGCTGTGTACCGCTACGCTACAGGGTGTAACCAAATAAAAAAAGCCATAAATTCGATTTGGAAAACTATTTTTATTTATCTTAAAGTTCAAAAAGTGTGAAAATAATCATAAATTCAGGACTAATTCATTTTTGCTCGATATGATCACCTTTTGCCTTAACTATGGCCTTGAAACGAATCGCAAGCTGCCCGAATGTGACTTGCCGGTATTTTGGCCAACTCATGGACAATCGCTTTCTTCAGCATCTCGAGACTGGTGTATTTTTTACTACGGACCTTGTTCTCCAAAATGGCCCAGAGAGAATAATCCATTGGATTCGCATCTGGTGAATTCGAGAGCCATTGTGTGGTCGTAATGAAGTTCGGAACGTTGTTTTTCAGCCATTCCTGATTCACTCGCGTTTTGTGAGACGGTGCTTGTTGAAACGTCCATGGTTTACGACCGAAATGTTTGTTTGCCCATGGCTTCAAAGCAGCCTCCAGAACACTTTCCCGATAATATGACGCATTTACTTTGACGCCAGGCTCTATGAAAACAATTGGAGAATGCCCATCTGCGGTGACAGCGGCCCAAACCATTATTTGTAGCGGGTGCTGCCTCCTGGTGGCCAACCGATGATTTAGATTCTCGTATGAATGGTCGGTCAAGTAAACCCTATCGTTTTGAGAGTTTACGAATTGCTCAATTGGAAAAATTTTTTCGTCAGAAAACACAATGTTCGGAATTTGTCCGCTTTCGGCCAAGCGAAGCAACTGCTTCGCTCTCTCAAGTCTTACTTGTTGCTGCTTCGGTGTGAGATCAAGGGCCTTTTGGAACTTGTAAGGCTTGACCTTGAGCTCATGTTTCAATATGCGTCGGATGCTGCTGTCGGATATTTTCAGTTCTTTAGCCATTTGACTGGCACTTCGTCGTGGATTGCGCTCAAGTCGCTTCTTCACTTTCCGAACCATCTCACTGAAGTTGGTTACACTTCGAGTGCCGGACCCTGTAACTACCCTTGACAAAATTTAAAACGATATACAACTGAAGGAGCGAACGTCATAATTTTCAGCGGCCAACTTGTTTTATAGTCGAACCATTAAGGCTGCGGACCCGCTGCGGACCCGCTGCGAACGGCTGACTGAATTTTATGAGAATAATTTTCTTGTCAGAAATTAATATAATTTAAATTTTATGTTTCACATCAGCCGCCGCGGATCGTTTCTCGGTGACTATTCGAAGAGAACTTGTTCTATAATTCCAGTTTTCACAACTGTCAGCGAGTGTTGCATTTACATTTAAAAGGTGTTGCTCAATAGTCAACATTTATTTGTTTCTATTTTAATCCATTTCGTGTTTTTTTTTGTAATTTTGTAGCGGCTTTATAAATTCCTTTGAGCCACCTGAGAACCACCGCTGCTGCCACACACGTTCATTAATTCCGCCTCTATGCGTACATCCTCCCGCCATTATTCACAGTTTTTCTTACCACAAGCAGCTCGTAAATTTCTCAATCTAACGAAACTCATATTAAGCTATAATGTAGCATTTTTATTTGATATCAATTTCCAATTGATACATCCAACAAGCAGCAACGCATGCGCACAAAGCGCGCACACATACACGCTCGCAGCATTGGGAGGCATGCATACATATGCACAGACTGTTGTAAACATGCATAGACATATGTATGTACAAATGTATATCGGTGTTGTTGTTGTTGTGTGTGTCTATGAAACATATGTTTAACAGGCGATTCGAACAAGTTGACCACGGCCGTGCAGCCGGCCTGTTTAGCACCAATGACGCTCGAGATGGACATAGCTTGATAATCAGCAATCACCTTGACTCGGAATTAAAGGCTGTAGCTGTAACATAAGCAACACCATTGCCATCAGCTTATCCGCCTTGCCTTGGTCATCGCCTTGACTATCAACGGCGACACCGCCACCGCCAGCATTACAACAACCTCGGCAACACTAACAACTATTATAACACATATAATCTCATCAGTGACCGTACAACAACAGACAGTGCAAATCAATTGGAATACTATAACTACATAAACTACATATGTATCTACAACAGGCAACGCAGGGTCGACTAAGGCACCGAGGGGCCGACTGTTGCCTCGGTTGTGGTATCAGTGACATGAAGTGGCGGATATTGGCGGTACACAGTATCCTTTTGACACTTCTTAAAAAATCGTAAATTTCGCACACACCACAGCGAATCGAACGCGTACGGACGCTCGACGTCGACCCAACCTCAACCGAACAGGAAGACGACAAGTTTCACAGTTCGCAAATGTGGTATGGGCTGAGCGTTTCCTCGCGGCGCGACACGGCGCATTGATTTCGCTACCACCATGCTGTGTGTGTTTCTGTTGTTGTTGCATTTTTTATGCTGTCGTCTGTGGTCGTGTTGGCAACACGTGCTGCCAGTGCATTCGAGCGCATATTCTCGATGTGGCGCATATACTACGTATGATGATGGTTCGATAAGTGCTTAATCTTTGAGCTTTGAAAACCGAAAATTTTGGAAGAAATACCGTTTACTTCTCTATATAGTCCCCAAGTTAGAGAAGAACCTGTCTACACTTAGAATCTCTAATTGGCGCTAAACAGCGAAAAGGAACAACGACTGGCGCGCTGTTGTAAACTCGACTATGAAGACGTAAGCGACCTAAAAAGAAGTCCCTTTTTAGCTTGTTACATACATCCAGCTGCAACTTTCTTAACCTTTCTAAAAGTACTTTTTCTGAAAGTCGCAGAAGTTGCGCACAGACATGTATGTGAACCGATGCATTGCCATGGTGAAGAAGCACATATTTCTTCGGCATCGAACCGATCCAATAATTTGTCGTATTAGAGTCTTTCGTCTGTTTTGCCCTTGTTTAGGTAATCGATATAGATTATACTTTCTGAATTCCGATTGTTCGTTTGATTTTACAATCTCCGCTTTCTTCAAAGCGGTTTCGTTAGGTGAAGTCCACTGTTTCGACTGTTCTAAGGTCCCTGTTGTATTCCAGTCGATACATGTTTTGCCAGCGATCATGATATGACACAGAAACCCTTTCCAATTGATCTTAAATAGCATCACACATTGATATGAAGTGGATTCGCGGTTGAGGGTTTTTCCGCCCTTCACAATTTTAGCTTTCTGGCGTCTAATATTTCATCAAAGTACATTCTTCCGTCCGTTTTGCCTTTTTACAGATAATCGTTGCAGATTCTAGTTTCTGAATCCCAGACAACAAGCTGTCCGGCTGAGACGCTTTCCTCGGAGCGTTTTCGCCGGGTAACGTAGACTGTTTCGACAGATTCAAAGCCTTTGGTGTGTGTCAGTCGATCCATGCTTCGGCGAGCACGAAATGACATAGAAACTCCTTCGAATTGAGCTTCAACAGCGTAGTGGACTCACGGTTGACGTTTTTTTTTAAGTAATCAAACTCGGCGCCTCTCACAGTGTTAACTTTCTCGTGCTCAATACAGTCAATGGACGGATAGATCTTTTTTGCCCTTCTTCAGAAAGTCTCTGCAGATCCTAGTTTTTGAATCCCAGAAAGCAAGCGATCCGGCTGATATGGCAATCTTCGCTTTCTTCGGAGCAGTTTCGCCGGGTAAAGTCTACTGTTTTGACGGTTTTATACTCTTTCGTGTGTACTAGTCGATCAATGCTTCGATGACGACACAGAAATACCTTCGCATTGAGCTTAAACAGCGGCACAAACTGCTGTGAAGTAGACTCACGGTTGAGTTTTTCTTCCGGAGCAGTCACTTATCGCGAAAATAGTTTACTCATAATTTATATTTCACGTTGTATATTTCCCCGTGCTCTTCTGATATTACTGTCTCAGCTCGCGATCTCTCGTTGAAGTTTTTTCGGGACCAATCAAAATTGGCACTTTTCGCAAAAATTGTTTCTGTATATCCTGCTTTATATGTCCTCTGATATTACTGTCTCAGCTCGCGAGCTTTTAACTGATGTTACGAGATAGTGAACTTTTGTAGCGGAAAATGTTTTTGGGATATCGAGCTGCGATCTTTCAGAAACGAATGTGCGACATCTTTAAACCAAGCTTTGAGGGACTCCATCGAAGGAGAAGAGTCGCGCCTTTATTTCACTTGGAGATTCTTTCCATTCTAAAAACAAGAATCGTATCACCGACCGTTTTTTTTTTTTAATTTTTTCGAAAATAGTTCCACAAGCGGTCTAAGTAAAAAAACGAGTTCGGTTCGGCTGAAAATTTGACATTTACAGTACTCTTCTCTTGTGATAGTGGAGTGGCGCCATCGTAGGGTTTTGCCATATACACACTTATCGGACCGCGCTCGTATGTATGTTTGCATGTGCGACCGTGCGCACTACACACAAGTTTTCGTGTGTGCACTCGTAGATGTCCCCATATGGCCGCGCCACAACTGCGCTCGAGAATTTATCTAAACGCTGATCTTTTATTAATGCTCGATAAATAACTACAGCAAATGGGTGGATGTTACTGTAAGCGCTTTTTGAGCATTCAAACACTCGCTTAACTTGCCGGTCTCAGCTTCTACTCGTTATTATTGTATTCTTCTTATTTGAATGTTTTTCGATATTTTTTTCGCTTTGCTTTTGCTTTGCGTGCGGCAAATACCGAAATGCCGAGCGGAAGACGCATGC
The DNA here is from genome assembly GCF_016617805.1 of Bactrocera tryoni. Classification (NCBI taxonomy): domain Eukaryota; kingdom Metazoa; phylum Arthropoda; class Insecta; order Diptera; family Tephritidae; genus Bactrocera; species Bactrocera tryoni. Next base: position 24,004,888 of record NC_052501.1, on the reverse strand, counting down.
GGCGGCAACTTGGTGGGGTGTGGCACGCCGTTGCACACTTGCATGCATTATTTATGTGTGTGTGTTTGTCACGGTGTTGGATTAAATGACTGATCAACATGCGCCCATATCGGCCAACTTGCCGGATTATTGAGAAATTGTTGTGTTTGCATTGAAATCAGCATTCAGCCAAGCCGAGCGAAGTGTTATTGCTGCCGCCGTTGCCTCTGCCACTGCAGTTGTCGTTGTTGCTGTTGCTGTTGCCGTGTGTGGCAGCCGTCTCACCCGTGACAACATTGAATTTAACTACTCTATTCTGCGTACTTTAGTATATTTAAGGCGCGTTATGGATTAAATACCATAATTATGAAGCGCCCTTTTGCCAGGCGAGTGCAAGTTTTGTTTGTTGTTATGCTTTTTGTTTTATTTATTATTTTATTTCGCACAAAAATGCAACTACTATTGAGTGGCTGCTAAAGGTAACGCCCTCGTATAGATCCCAACTGATTTGGCGCAAGGTTTATGGCTTCTGTCTGTTACGGATAAAAAATATTTATTTATTTATGTTTTTGTTGTTGTATTCTCGTAAGGAATTCCAATTCGCCGCATTCGTGGCTGAGAGTACTAAAATTTACAAGATTGCTTTGCGCACAATCTTTGACAAATTGAGACACACAACCAACGCTTGAAAGAAATCGTGAAGGTTTATAGATTTAATGCGAAAGGAGTACCGTTTCTTTTCGGTAGATTGCTTCTGTAGTAATTAGAATGAAGTTCTGAGTTTGATATTTCTTAGCATATGTTTTCTATTCGTTGAAGATGAAGTCTATGAACTAACTAACAAAACATTTATTTCCTCTCTTTTTAACTCATTCTTTAGGATTAGTGGCAAACGCCTATGTTTAACCATTCCACCGTATAATTGTTATGTTTACGCCTACGTTCTTAGGGTCTTTAGTTTTTTAAGCTAAGTTGATGTTATGAAACCCTTTATCGACAAAAGTAAAAGTTTCGGCGAGTCAAATCTGTCAAATAAAAGGTGGTTATGTTCTTATTTTATTTTTTGCTTTGTCAAAAAATGTATCAGAAATTTGGTAGATCAGGTTTCGTAGTAAAACTTCCACGGTAGGACTCCCTAGTATTCCGTATTTGACGATCTAACATTGTTTTTAACAGACTTTAGCATTTTTTTCTAAAGTTGAATTGAAATTATGAGCTTACTTCGTATCAAGCCCATTATGTTCTACAATGGAACGGGTCAGTGCTCCACTCTTCTCGTGTATTCTACTCTTGGATAGCTCAGCTACGTGGTAACTTGGCGAGCGCTGGGCTATCATCAATTCGTGCGCTGTCGCAAGATCATTTTGGCCCTAGATCGATCGCAAGAGATCCAGTCAACTCTTTGTCCTCAGTAAGGCCAGCCTCTCCCAGTAGCATTGTTTCACAGATGTTAACGTAACACTGTTTTTACGAAAAAATTTAGTGACTTTGGAACTAATCGCTTTGCTTAGGTCAAAATGGTCTTTCAAAATGGTTTTCCCTGATCCTAATAAGTTCTCTGACTGTTAATCGTCGCTTCCAATTCCTTTATTTTATTGACGTGTTGATCATCAGTTGATGTCGATGGCCGTTCTAGACGTGGTTCGTCGTCAAGGTGTTCTCGAACCCTTTAAATAATTTGTAACAATCAGAAACACTTGCTCGCGAAAAACTATTACCACCGGAGGTCTTTACCATCATTCTGAACGTTTCGGTATCAGAAATTTGATTCCACACACCAAATCTAATGGAACTTCTTTGTTGAATAATTTCAGTCATTGCAAAAATCGCCGAAGGCACTTTATATACTTCAGGAAGACAAGCGTATACTAAACACTACTGATTATTTTGATGTCACAGATGTCACTGGCAGTCATACCAACCTAGAAAAAAGATATTTCGACGAATGTGGTTCAGTGCGACATTTAAATTAAAAAGTCGTCCTATGATTTGGTCACATTAGTATATATGTATGTACACCCAGTCATGAAAGTATCGGAAATTCTTCATTTCCCCCTTTCATCTCCCGCTTATATGGAAGTCAGGTAAATTTTTTTTTCTAAGTTGGTGCAATTGTCCTTAATTATGATGCCAAAACCAGTGTGTTTCCAACAGCTGTTTGTGTCTGTCGACCTCAGTAGTGTTTGTCGAATTTTACAAAATTTTTTAACGTATTTGTGTTAAATTTTGGCCAAACACTCAACAAATATCATTGAGGAAGCACCGTATTCACTTGATTTAGTTTCATGTGACTTCTGGCTATTCTTGTAACTCAAAGAACCGCTCCGGGGAAACCGTTTTGAGTTCCATACTTCATGATGGAATTCCATACTTCTACACATCTAGTAAATAATTCCGCCTTTGTTTCCGGTGGACTGGCATAATTGTAAACCCTTTTTTTGTTTAAACAAACCACAGATTCTCGATAGAATTAATATCGGGGACCATTCCAAAGTTTCAATTCGTTGACTTCTAAGATATTCTATAGTCTTTTTAGCTTTGTGCTTGAGATCGTTGTCTTGCATCAGAACGATTTTGCTACTGTCCATACCCAATTTCTAATTTCTCCAACGAAGAAAAATACGCTTGCCTTAATATGTCCATATAGAACATATTCGCATTCATATTTATCTCGATTAAAACTAGATCCCCAGCACCACTTTTGCAAAAGCCACCCCAAAAAAGGACTTTACCGCCTCCAAACTTGAGTATTGGGATGACATCGCGTCTGGTAATAGTCTTTGATGACTTCTTCCAAACATAATGTATTTCATCTGACCCGTAAAGGTTAATCTTGCTTTCGTCTGTCCAAAATACATTCGCCCATTGTTCTGCAGTCCAGTTTAGGTGCGCTTTAGCAAATTTTAGACGTAGTTCTTGAAGACTTTGATGATGATGGAATTTTGCGCCTAGCTTTAAACCCTTGATTTTTCAACTCGCGATGTACAGTCATGCGCGAAACCTGTTTTCCGTAAATCGTGCTCAGTACCTGAGTTACCTGTTCCCGAGGTCACCAAACGTTTCATATTTCGTCTATCGTGGTTATTTAAAACGGATCGTCGACCAGCTCGATGTTTTGGTACTGATTTTTCATGATAATTTGCAATATTTTTCACTGACCCAAACGAAATCTCAGCTAAATTTGGAACTTGCCGATATGATTGCCCTTCATGCAACCATTGAAGCACAGCTTTCTTAGTAGAGTAAGCAATTTTCTTCATTTTTCTAATAAAACTATTTTCAAAAAACCGCTCAACAAGAAAAAAAAAACAAAATTTATAATTCTACTTACCGCTTATAAGATGGAAAATACTTCTGGAAATGCTATTTGATAGAAAAATAGAGCTACTGGAATTTAAAATACTCGAAAATTGTTCATATGATATTAGCTATGCTCACACGCCTGAACGCAATCGATGGTGTAACACAATTGAGCAAATGTGCACATGACGCAAACCAGACCACCGCCAGAAAAATATTAAGAAATTGTACCGTTATATTCTGCGAAAAAAAACTAAACATATTTGCAACTGAAATATGATAATGAAAATACTGTCGATTGCACAGAAAATAATTGACGGAGACTTACTATTTTGATTTTATTTTAAATATTGGATGTTAGTTAAGGTAAACAAAGCAAATTTAATAACATTTTTCAGTTTATTTGTTTAATATATATAAAAAAATGAAATAACATCTATATTCAATAAGACAAAACAATCGCAGCGGCATTGAAGTTATAAGGTTATCCACTATGGTTTGGGGTATATTTCTACATGCCTCCAGGGCTTTTTGTAAAAACTGATCAGTATTTGGCACATTACTGCGATCAATTCTTTTTTTTATAATTTCCTATAAATTTTATATGGGATTAAAGCCTGGGCACTGTGGAGGCCACTCCATTATAGTCACTTTATTCCTTTGTAACCACGAGTTTAGGACCTATGTTATATGCTTCGGGTCATAGTCCTGGTGGAAGACCCACTTAAGTGGCATTTCCCAATCAACATGTGGCAACATTAGGGATTCCATAATGTCTCTATAAACGTACCGATCCATTCTAGCATTAACACGTTGAAGCGGCCCCAAACCAGAAGCAGAAAAGCATCCCCAGACCATAACATAGCAACTATGTTTGACTGTTTTTAGACCATAAAAATTTTTAAGACGCTTGTTTCGTGGGCGATAAACGAAACTCACGCCATCACTTCCTACCAAATTAAATTTAGACTTATCACTAAAAAGAACGGTTTTCCACTTGCTTATTGGCCATTCTAGATGATTTTTAGCGAACACAATCGTTTTAGTTGTTTACGTTTGCCGATAAGGGGTTTCTTCGCTGGTCGGTAACTGTGTAAATCAGCGTTATTTGGGCTATAAGCGACCGTTCTTGAGTAGATTGGTAACCCAAGCTCATTTACGAATTGCGGAGCGCTTTAAAATGGATATTTTTTACCTCTCTTACCATTGAGATATCAGTTTTTTCATCAGTTTTTCTTGGTCGGCGTCCACGATGCGCTACTTGGACAGTTTTATTCCTAATAAAGTTCGAAATTATTCGTAAGATTGATGACTTGTGAATTCTGTACTTTATAGAAATTTTTTTTTGAGAAGTTCCGTTATTATAATCATCAATAACACGTGCTCGGAGTGCTTCACCGAATTTATTTAGAGCCATAACATTTTGTAAAAAAAATTAAAATAAAAACGTGTTTTAGCAAAAGTTCAGAACGGAAATTATGCTCAGTAAATGTTCTAATTCATTCAAACTCAATACCGTTAGAAAAAGAAACGAGCAAAGGAGGAAAGAAACGAACAAAACAGAGTTGCAATTGTTTTGTCGCGGCGGATTGGCATACATTTGAAATGGTTTTCAAATATAACCTGCAAAATAAAAAAAGATCGCCATAAACATTGCAAAATATTTAACTTCAATGCTGTAAATTTAAAAACAAGAAACAAAAGACAATTCGAAGGAAAAATGGTATTGTAAGACAAAAAAAATCTAGAACTTCGCTCTAGTTGCTAATGTTTTGTCCGATACTGTATATTCTTTTCCTAATAAGTTCGCTAGTGCAAAAAAAAATTTAAAATCAGCAATATTTGATTTTATTTGCTTAGTTGTGTTACATACTGTAGATATATATTTGCGTGGATTCCGATCTTCTGGTGACGTTTTGCACCTTAAGGTATTTCCCTGGCGTTGATTCTTGCTTGATCAAGAGTATAAAATGTTCGGAATTCAGCTGTTCCTTACTTTTTTTTTTTTTTGTAAGCTTAACGAAATTATTTGGGTTTTTGAGGTATGACCTTCTTCTAGTACAAAACCGTCCTATGCTTATAACTTTGCAATATACTTACGGATTTACATTAGTTTAGTGTCATCCACCTTGAGCAAAATTACAATTTTCTTTCTTTTACTTTTTTCTGTAATTTCTTCAGTGTTTTTTTATGAATTTCTTTAATATTTTCTGTTTGCTCGTTTTTGAATTACACCGTTGCGTTGCTAAGTGCACAGCTGGATATCAATTAATCTTCAATTACTTGCATTGCTGATGTGCTTTTGGTTTGGTTTCAATTTTTTTCATAATTCGACTTGTGTGCTTCATGTGGCGCTACTCAAACGAACACACAAATAATCTCCTTACCGTACGATGTTTGATTAATTTCCTTAAGAATAACATAACAGCAAAACGTTATGATGATCAATTTTTCAAGTAAGGCAGACGAAATGAATTTCTCTGATTCACAAAGAAAATGTGTTTATTGAATTAAAAGGAAGATGTTTATGAAAAAGTTCAGGTGTGGTAAAACATCTTCAATTCACGTGTGTACCGTAAGCGGAATAACGGAAATGTTGTTGTAAAATTGTAAGAGAGATGTCGCTTAACTGTTTATTAATATTCGGCAACGCTTTAAAAAATACTTCTCAAAATTAATAAAAATACAAACATACGGCAAAATCGATTTTTTTCTTGATATTGAATCAAACCAATTTTTTCGAGAGATTAAGTCTTAAGTAAAATAGAAATTTATCCGGGTATTTTCGAGGCTAGCCTCCAGAGACGAAAATTGGACAACGAGGGTTTTTTTTTTTCAAAAACTGATTTCCGTAAAAATGACAATGATCTAAAATTTTTTTGTCTTGAAACCATAATATTATGTTTTAATTATTTTTCTCTTGAAACCTCAAGATTTTGACCGTAATCACATTTTTTAATTATTTAAAGTATTCTTCCAAAAGGTTAAGCGTATAAAACATTCAAAACAGTAAAGTGAGTTAGGTTAGGTTAAGTTAGGTAAACAAGCGGTGATGTCGAGAATTTCTATGTATGGATCAAAAAGACTGTCGTATAAGTACAAAGCGCCTAGATCACCCGGCCACAAATTCATTGAGCTGACCTATATCTACTCCAGCAAATTCGTCGGGTTTGTAGAAAGTATAGCAAGAAAAATGCTTCAACCTTAGTGTGGCGAAAACTGGACAGTGAATGAGAAAGTGTCTAGATGTTTCCAACTCATTTTCCTCCTTTCAAATTTGACAAGTTGCATACTCTAAAATCTTTAGCCTCACCGCGTGAGTGCCATTGGGATAGTATCCGGTTAGAATGCCTATAATTGCGGCCATGTGAACCTTGCTAAGAGCTAGTAGTTCCATCGTCCTTTTGCCTTCCACTCTGTGCTAGAAGGCTTTCGCAACTCTTTACAGCTCCCGTGTGCACGACGATAGGAAACAGCTGCTCGTTTCCATCCTAATAGTATTTGTGGCTGGGTGCTTTTTCTCGCAAATTTATCGGCTTTACAATTTTCGACGATTCCACTCTGGCCAGATACAATGACAAGTTTAATACGGAACCTCCTCGACAATGTCAGCGAGCTTAAGGCTTGAGTAGCAGCTCTGCTATCGGACTAACTTCCCTAAAAGCAGACGCATTTCGTTGAAGTATATTTACTGCTGCTTTGATAGCTGCCACTTCTCCTTGAAAGACACAGAAGTGTTCTGGAAGTCTAAAATAGGAGTTGATTGAGAGCCCTCGACAGCAGACTTCGCCATCCAACCTTCGGCTTGAGCTTCGATCTATTCGTGAAAACGCTCAGAGAATTGGAAATATGTATATTTTAAGCAACTAAATGTCTATAAAAGCACCTGGTTGTGGCTCTTGGAAAACGGATAATCTTCAACTTTGTTTATCTAATTTTTTGTCGATCACCATCAAATATTCACTCTTTCATTTCATTGCGCGATTTTCTTTCCAAAAATTTTACACATATTATTGCTCTTTTTCCTTTTTTCATATAAAATCCGCCACCACGATCGGTTCCCTACGCGGTCAAACTATGAGGCCCATTTGACTTTTAAAGAAGAATCGAATCAAAGATCGATATTATCTTTTTCCATTTTTCCAAAATTCGCGGCCTTTCCCCGCTTTCATACACGTCCACAACAAAACTACCTGTACTATTGGTCCACGAAAATTTCCTACGGATAGTAAATTTTTGTTGCGATAGTTAAAGTTTAAGTTGGACAGGGATCCGTGGTTTTTTAATAAGTTGTGGAAGAGAACGATAGTCTTTGTGGATGTGAAGAAAAGTCGCCAATAGTGGTAGTTGTGGTAGTTGTGAGTAGACAGATAAAGCTGTGCCCGCAGTTGTTTCAAAATTGTGCGAAATAACAAAGAGAATGCGAGTAGCTATACTCGCCTGTCTGCCCGTCCATCTGTCTGTACACGATCTGAAATTTTGCACTCGTCCTTTCCTCGTCAAGAAGCTACTCAATTGTCAGAGCCGCCGATATCGGATGACTATTGTATATAGCTGCTGTACGATCGGAATTGAGTTCTTGGAAAACTTTTTCATATGGCAAGATATCTATCTTCACAAAATTTGTCATAGACTATTCTCTACAACGGTACAATATCGGAAGGTCCTTAATAAATTGTCCCCATTTATTGGGCTAACCAGATCTTCTACGACGGTGCGTTCACATTGTCATTACAGGCATTCAAAGAATCGTCGTCTTCTGTCGCTTTTAAGCATATCTACCCAGATCTCAGCTCCGTATAATTGGACGCTTATGTCGTCGACAGCTTTCTCTTTCTTTGTTGGGGCCCCTATTTTGGCCATTAGTCTGCTAAGTTGGGAGGTGATTTTCGCTGTCTTTCCTGCGCCGTGCTGGATTTGTACCCAGAATATTATCCTGGGGTACAGTCTTACGCCTGAGTAGTTTACTGCTTCATGTGTCCTACGAATAGCCGCAGTCGTTTGCAAACTTATTTCGAGGTATGTGCTTATATCTTAGCAGTAGTAGCTCTGTTTTCTCCGTAGCGAGCGGGAGGTTGTGTGAGTCGAGCGATGTTTTCGACCATATAATGACCTGATTAAGCTTTCTATGTGATTCTTCTGTGTCATGCTGTAATTACTGCTGCAATATCGTTCGCGTAGCCAATTAAGTACAATTCATGCATTTCGAGTTTTAGTATAGCGTCGTGGCTGATGTTCCACAAGTCTGAACCTAGAATGCATCCTTGTGCTGCTACTTGTCGTGATCTCTCTCTAGTTTCGTACAGCAGTTTTATGTTATTAAGGTAGCTCCGCACCATACCTTAGCAGTAGTCGGGGATTTTAAAGTTTTTTTCGAGATCGTCGATCATATCCACCCAACCAGCGCTATTTAATGCGTTACGGACATCTAAAGTCGCCAGCAACACTTTTCTTTTGTATTTACAGGGTTTGTCTGGAAAGTAATAGGACTGATTTTCTTCCGCCGCGACTGTACTTCGGAGCGTGCGCGGACCGACTGGTTTCGGTAGAGGGTTGTTCGTTAGAGCAGAGCTACGCGATTAAATTCTGTGTGAAACTCGCTAAATCTGCAACAGAGACGTTTGATATTATCAAGTAGGCTTAACCAGATGTTGCTTTAGCAAGAAGGCATTTTTGGAAGACCGGGAAGAGGTTGCTGAAGAAGACCGTGCTGGGAGACCTGCGACTTCGACAAACACCGACAATGTGACTGGTGTGCGCAAAGTTTTGAACTAAGACCGACGACTAAGTATTCGTTTAATCGCCAAGATGTTCAATTTATCAAAATCTGTGGCTCATGACATTGTGACGGAGCACTTGAATATGCGCTAGGTGTGCGCGAAGATGGTCCCAAAAGTGCTCATTGACGATCAGAAATTGCGAAGAGTGGAAGTGTGCCAAGACCCCCATTTTTTGAATAACATAATCACAGGTGATGAGTCATGGATCTTTGAGTATGATGCGCTATAGCAAGGCCGTGAAAGGTGATGAAAGAGCAAGCATTTTGAGCGCGAAGATGGTCTCCTATTCTATCTTTTAAAGTGGACTCAGTCCTATTACTTTGACGATTATGAAATTGTTGATCAATGACGCATTTTATAGCTCCTAGAGTCGATCTGCCAGATCTAAAGCCATGTTGTTTAGAGGAGACTCTTCCAGCTTCGTTGATGACCGCTTCGAGTTTGAGTTTAAGTAGGCTTTCATAGAGCTTTCCCGCTGTGAACACCATAGCATATATGTGCCATACAAACTGAGCAATCAAAATCAAGTTTTTGTATTTGCGAAGGGTATTTTAGCTTCAGTGTTACCATTTTTGCTTGCTTTTGGACCCAGATTCATGAAAAAGATGAGAAGGTTGCTGCACTTTATTATTTTAGCTATGTTCTTTTGTCACTCGCTTAGAAGAAAACGTGACTTATACTAAAGATGGATAATTTTTTTAATGAGAAAACACCATCTGGACGCCGACAAATATATTTATCCATATTTCTATGCCTCAGCTCTGTAAGAAATTAGTGACAATATTTTCAAGAAAAGTTCATCTCTACTTACGGATGTTTCTCCGCCGTATGTGGCCTTAAATAGTGAATTTCTCTTTTAAAGTGAAAAATACTTTATGTCGGCAGTATCAGAGCAATGACAAGTGTCATCACTACATTGCGCTGCCTAAACCATAGACGGATCTAGGAAAACAACAACATATTTTCTTTCTGCAACTTTTTTGTGAAAAGTGAAAAGCTCTGCAACATTTTTCGCACATATTTACCATCAATGCAAACGCACATGTGTGAGTGTGTGTGTGCATAACCATGTTGCCACATATTTACAACATAACTACAAAAGCACATAGCAGCAGTTGGAGCACGTGTAAAATTTGCGGCATGCAAACCAAGAAGCCAACGACAACAAATCGTTGATTATTGTTGCCGCTGCTGCTGTTACTCGGCTCTATCGCGGTATCTACTACTGCTCAGCTTGCACATTTGTACGCACGCGTCTAAGCACGTAAGTGTGTGTTGCCCCTGTCGCTGCGATCGAGTGGCCGGTGCGTTAAATCACGAGAGCAGCGATTGAATGGTTCACCAGCTTGAGTTCTTGTCTATCCATCGCGCCAAGTTCATGGTGTTGCTGTAGTGTTTGTTGTTTTTTATTGTTGTTGTTGTTTGCGCGTTTCGCCACACATCGTTTACTAGGTCGTTGGCATGCCGCATTGCCAACTATCTGGGCTACACTTGTACATATGTATGTATGTTTGTGCTCATTGCTGTTGTTTGGCTTGTCTTGTTAGGCAATTTCATTGAGATCAATTCGTTAAAGTGGTAAAAATGCCAGCCGAACAAATAGACAAAGTCGCAAACCCTCATCCAAGTATTATAAATATTATTATGTATACCCTGCTGGAAAACGCTGAGAAACTTGGAGCTTAGATAGATGAATTGAAAGTTGAGGAATGCACTGCAACTTGTGTTCCATTATGCTCTCTCCTGTTATCAAACCACTTCGTATTACCCAGTCGAATCAAAGTAGCTTAGTAAAGCCCATAGGTTTTATTTACCCGAGAGCCTGACTCCATCTTACGATTGCGGGGAGGTGTGCGGGCCCACAGCGAAGAACGGTCGCTATCGGACTGGTTGCCACAGCTTCTTTCGCCAGGGGATCGGCTAGCTCATTTTCATAGATACCTCTGATCCAGATCCATGCTACTAAGATATTATTCTACATGGCAACATTGTTATTCTTATACACTCTAATACCATTTAATTCCAGCGGACCGAATGAGAATCTTACTAGTCTAAGATTTGTATGAGGATATAGTAAATAATGCTCAAACTTCTCGAATAAAAAATCGTCCGCGTAACACTTTTGTTGTATTCGACTCATGTAGGTACACACGCACCAGGTTCATATTTATAGTACCGCTAAGTTTCATTGCCATATGTGCAACTCGACCTAGATTTTTTGAGGATCAAATCTTCATGCAATATTGACTGTGGAACTAATGTTCAAAATTGCCTCTTTCCCATGATTCTTAACTTGTTTATCAGCCTGATAACTGCTTCCTTATTTTCAAGCACAATAACTGTTGCTGCAACACGAAAGTTATCCTTCAAAGAAATACAAACGCGTTTCATTTCCACGAACGGTGGCTCCAGTTGTGAATTCTTCATCATAAACTGTGCTGAGGGTTTCTAGGTTGATAAAACTAATAAAAGTAGAGTCCTATTCCGAGAAACATATGATTATATTCTGAAGTTATGTTCAACTTTATCCCCGTTTTATACACATGCCTAGGTACTGTTCTAATATTTCTCCCTTTTAGAATACACGTAATTGCTTTAAATCCTGTATCCACTTAATGTTTACCATACGACTTCTAAGAACCGAACCCATCTGCAACCACTCAATATCTTCCAGTAAATACAAAATTAAATATCTCTTGAATATACTCGTTGACCCTGGTCAAAAACGGGAGTAAAGGATATACAAGTATCTTTATCTTGATTTTGACTCTCTGTTTGTTTGGAAAGTATATGCTATGGTGGTCCTATCTGACTCTGGTCAAAAAAGGGAGTAAAGGATATACAAATATCTTTATCTTGATTTTGATCTCTCAGTTTGTTTGGAAAGTATATGCTATAGTGGTCCTATCTGAATAATTTGTTCGAAGATAATAGCCTGGCCTTTGAACATAATATATGCTCAATTTCGTGTAGTTTCGTACAAAAACTGTATTTGGATCGGTCAGTTTGTATGGCAGCTATCTGCTATAGGGCGGTTCCGATAAATGAGCAGTTTCTTGGTTAGAAAAAGAGAATTGCAAAATTTCAGATCGATACCGAGAAACCGTAAGACTAGTTTCCGTATATACAGACGGACATCGTTAAAACGACTCAGTTCGTCACGATGATTAAATATTTTTATATAGATATACTACTGTGGGCCAAAAATAGTAAGACTTTATAATTTTTTTTCTATGTTGGTATGACTGTCAGTGACATCTGTACCAAATGTCACCTCGAAATATGCATTAATGTATAGCATATGCTTTTCTTTCTCAAGTACATAAAGTGCATTCGGCGATTTTTACGATGAGTGAAATGAATGCGAATCGAATTTTCTGGTACCGAAGCGTTCAGAATGTTGGGAAAAGCATTCGATAATAATTGTGTGTCACGAGCAAGTATTTTTGATGGGTACAAATTACTCAAAAAGGGTCGAGAACACGTTGACAACGAACCACGTCCAGGATTGGTGCTTGAGAATAAAATAAAACAACTGCTGTTTGAGAATCGACGATTAACAGTCAGAGATCTTACTGGCATCGTTGAAATATTGGAAGAATTAGTGAAAACCATTTTGAAAGACCACGATTGGTTCCAAAATCACTTAATTTTTTTAGAAAAACAGAGTCACGTTAAAGTCTGTGAAACAATGCTTTGCGACTACAAGGATGTCATGGAACATATTATCACCGGCGATGGTTTTTGGATCTATGCTTACGATCCGAAAACAGATGATCAATCGGCTGAATATCGTGGCAAAGGTGAGACGTAATAACCACGTAAAAGCAGGCCAAAAATCAAGGTTATCTTGAGAGTTTTCTTCGACTATCGAGGTGTGGTGCATTCCAAACTTCTTCCGACCGGCCAAAGTGTGAACAAGAAATACTATTTGAGTGTTATGCGTCGTTTGCGCGCGGGTATTCGTAAAAAGAGGACGAGTTAATGGATCGACAACTCTTGGTTTGTACAACACAATAATGCACTGTCGCATACACTGGATTGATTCTTCGTGAGTTTTCCGCCAAATTTTCAACCAATATCTTGCCGCAACCACCGTATTCGCCTGAGTTAGCTTCGTTTGACTTTTGGAGAAACCGTTTCCAGTCAATTTAAGACATTAAACGTAAAGTGCTACGCACAACGAAGACTATTTCGGAAATTGACTGTAAAAACTTGTTCGAAGATTGGAAAAAACGTTGGCTTAAATGTATTGAGGCCAAAGGGAATTACTTTAATGGGGGAAGACATAGTTTTTGAAGAATAACTTAAGAATTTGAATTGAGTCAAACTAACCTAAAAAGGCGCTTGAAATTGGTATTTTTCCTAGCGGTACATCTAAAATACACAGATCAAAAAATTGCGTATGTATGTGCGTGTATATATTTATTTTTACCTTAAACGGCCTTTGGCTCTTTGGCTTATAAATATTGAACGGCGCAATGCAATGTGAAAATATGTATCTTCTATTGGCTTTCCTAGAGCATGTAAATCCAAACACACATGCACAGCACAGTGATGCATGTATCGGTACTACATATGCATGCATGCCTGTGAAATGGACCTGGTACGCAGACCTTCTTATACTTTCCGACTATTTGGTGTGGTGTGGTGTGGTGTGGTGCGGGCCTTAATGCAGAAGCGATTATTCGCACAGCTGCGCGGTGGTAGATCAGGAGCCGGTCATAAAATGCCTTTCATATGCGCCAATACTCACTTGTAAACTTCAACTTGCAAATATCCAAAGCCAAGCGCACACACACATATGCTGCACCCGACACTTTCTCATATGCCGCCGCACCGCTTTGGCTACGCCACAGAGCTAGCAGCCACGGCGCGCCAATATTTTGCGCAAACGCTCCTGCTACACAGCTACAGAATCAACTTCGGCTTTGGCTTCCACCAATTTGGCCTTAGACGCATTTACTACGACGTCATAGCTCGGCGAATGAAGATGATTTATAGAATCATTTTATTATTTATTGCTCATTCAAATCGCTGTCAAATGAGTTGGTAATTAATTAGGGTGATTTAACAAAAGCTCCAAAGCAGCTTAAGGACTTAGTGGTACGGGCGATAGAAGTGCCAAGCGAGAGTGTGTGTGAGAGATAGAGAGAGGTCTCGCGTACTAAGTATGTGTACTTAGCAGCGGTGTTGTTGCAATTGAAGCGGCGATTTTCCGAGTTGTTCATGATTCGGCGATGTTGTTGTTATGTTGTTGAGCTACTCTGTCGATTATGGCTTTATTATTAGACACTCTAGTTACTACCAGGTGTCACAGTTACATACATACATTTATACATATGTATTACTCGTGTGTATGTATGTGTGTTTGCATGCATGGCTGCATTTCTTTCTATTTAATGATTTATTTTTGGAGAACAGGAAGTTGAAGTAGGCGAAAATAAATTCAGAAATACACTTCGTGTGTAGAATTTGTTGCATTCCGTTATAGTACTTATTTGTTGCATACAAATATGGAAGGAGACCACTGAGTTCATTGAGTCATTGATTATTGAGTATATTTATGTGGTAAGGTGAAGCTGAGGTTTGCAGAAAAGTACTAATTTCCACAATTTGTTTGGGTGTAAGGAAAAATAAATAAAATTTCTCTCGCCTTAAGAATTTATTAAACACGTGTTTGAATGTTCTTTATATTAAGATTAAGAGTCACTGGTTCGGAATCATCTTCTAGTTGATTCTAGTAGGAATTCATGATATCTGAAACACAAAAAAAAACAAGATATTGAACTACATAACACCTGTTGTAAGCAAGTTCTTCGTTTTACTTAAAATTTTCATAGAACATCGGTCTAAGAAAAGCTTAAGTTATAACCTAAACATTAACACAACAACGGATAATACTACTGCTAAAGTTTCTAGAGTATACATGCAATAGTCTTCTTTTGGACTCTACACTGGTCAAACGTTTTAAGTTGTTCTTCCTTTTCGCTGTCTGGCACCAATTGGAGATTCCAAGTGTAGCTAGGTCGTTTTCTACGGTTTTTTCAACGGAGTGGAGGTCTTCCTCTTCCTTTGCTACCCCTGGCAGGTACTGCGTCCAATACTCTCAGAGCTGGAGTGTTTTCATTCATTCGGACGACTTGATCTAGCCAGCGTAACCACTGTCTTTTCATTAGCTGAAATATGTTTATGTCGTCGTATATCTCATACAGCTCATCGTTCCATCGGCTGCCGTATTCGCCGTTACCAATGCGCAAATACCCATAAATCTTCTTTCGAACCTTTCTTTCGAAAACTTGTAACGTCGATTCATTAGATGTTGTCGTCGTCCATGCCACTGCAGTAGTATGTTCTGTAGAATTTGGTCTTTGTTCGTCGAGAGAGGACTTTACTTCTCAATTGCCTAATCAGTGCCATAAAAGTTCATGACAGTGTGGAAAGTTCTCTGAACGCCATTCACTTAGGAGTGGCCAGAAACGATTATTTTATGTATGACTCCAGCAGCCCACGACTTCCGGTCTTAGACCAAGTATCCTCTTACCATATTTTCGACGTATATTTATAAGAATTTGAAATTTTTTGGTATCATTAGTCATTATCATTATTATCATAAGTATTAACGAACGGGTAATCATCACTCAACAGCTGTTGATTATATCCTCGGGAAGTTACTTTGCAATTGTTTTGCTGTGCATTCTTCAATAAAATACCAATAATAATATTTCTCAACTGTTAAAATGAAATCGAAAACGTTTCGGTTGAGTTGTTGCATTGATTTCAAGCTTTGACGTGGAGCAGGTTTAAATCAAAAAGCCTTATTTAAAAATTTCAATTATTTAGTCTTTTAGTTTTTGAGATTTAGATCTGAAATTTTGCACATGTCTTTTTCTGTTCAAGAAGCTGTCAGTTTGTCGGAACCGCCGATACCGGACCACTATAGCATATAGCTGTCATATACACTGATCGATCAAAATTAATTTCCCAGCTGTCAACAAAAATCATATTTTCTGACGTAAAGAGATCGATATCGACGATTGAGCCTCTATGCTTAGAAATGGAAAAAACATGCTCGACAGATTTGTCAAGGTTTTCATTGTACCTCGGTCATTGTAACAGGTTGTTGAATAAGTTTTGTCGTTCGATAAGAAAAACACAATTTTATGATTCAAAATACACATTATTATTCAGTATAAGCTCCCTGAACATTATTACACTTGCTCCAACGATCCCCCAATCTGTGGATCTCTTCTCTGAAGTGAGAATCCGGAAGGTCTGCAAAATGCGCTTCAACAGCCGTTTTGACCTCTTCATTTGATGAAAAACGCTTGCCGCGCATAAATTTTTTGAGTTCTGGAAACAAATAGAAGTCGCTGGGGACCAAATTTGGTGAATTCGAACTTTAATTCATGGATTTTAGCCATTGTCAAAATGCTCTTGTGACACCGTGTATTGTCCTGATGAAAAAAAATTTTTTCTTCTGCAAACCGGATCTTTTTTCACGAATTTTTTCCATGAACTAGTCCAAAAGTTTGCAATAATATTCAGAATTAATTGTTTTACCAGTTTGCAAGTAATCCACAAAACAAAATTTCTCTCGCATCCCAAAAAATTGATGTCATAACTTTCTTAGCTGATTTCCGGAAACGAACTCGTTTCGAAGCCGAACAACCAGGTTTACACTACTCTTTAGCCTCTTGTTTTAATTTAGGATCATGGTGATAAACCCAAGTCTCATCTATAGTGATGAATCGATGCACAAAATCCACTTTCTCCTTTTTAAAACACACCAAATGTTGCTGAGAAAGTCGCATTCGAATATGTTTTTGTTCCATTGTTAGCGAATGTGGCACCCATTGCGCACACAGCTTTCTAAAACCCGAAATTTTATTTAAAATATGGCTCACACTGCCTAATGAGATGTGTAGAGCTTCTACTAAATCTCTCTCAGTCAATAGACGATCTTCTAAAACCATATCCTGTATTTTGTCTATGATTTCTGATGTTGTTGCGCTTTTCGGACGTCCTTCACCTGAATCGTCTTCACGACCACGTTTAAATTCAGCAACCCATCTTTCACTGTTCTAATTGTAGGTGAACAATTATTATACTTTTTTAACATTCATTTGAGAATTTCGATAGGTGCTACACCTTCCAAAAATAAGAATTTCACCACTGCACAATATTCAGTTTTTTCCATTGCAAAAAAATACTGTGACACGGCGACACTAAATGGCTTGTAAACAAAGAAGGAGTTGACATATTGAAATGAAGCTTTACATACGTTCATATGAAGAGTGTACCAACAAAACAAAAAAAATTTTGGGCTGGTAGCAACGTCCTCTCTTATCGAACGACAGAACTTATTGTGCAACCTGGTATATCGATAAGCTTTCAGGCCCTATTTAAATGCATAATTCTTGTTTTTTTTACCGGACAAATACGTAGGCTGCCGTTTAAATTTCCGGTTTCGGCAACCCGAGTATTGCATTTTGGCAATTCACAACTTTTTTGTGAAGTTTGGTGCTTTTTGATGTTATACAAATTCAGAACATTTTGATTTACTAGCGACATTTGTGTTGTTTACAAATACTTCAAATATTCATTTCGGTCACAAAATAGAATTAAAGCGCGAACATTTTCCCGCGATTATTTTTTACGACTTTCAACAGTGTATCGAGAACTTAAAACAATTTTTGGCGATGAAGCTTCATCAAACACCAATATTTATCTATGGTATGTTGAATTCAATCGAGGTCGTAGATCGCTCCAAGACGAATTTCTCGAGGGTCGTTCAGAATCAGATCGTTCGTCATGCCTGTCATGTGACCTATTGTGAGATTGAAACAATTATAGGCGTTAGTGGCATCAGCATACTATTTATGGATTTCAATATTGCATGAACATTTGTCTTAAAAAAAATTGTTCACTTTGGATCCCACACAATTTTTCAATCGCTCCAAAATAGGTTCTATCGATCAAGAGAAATGCTCTCACACATCGACTGAAACACCTGCATTTTTGAACACTCAAAACATCGATCTGATGAGGTATCCTTCGTAAAGTCCTGACTTGGTACCGAATGACTTCTCTTTATTCCCGCACGAAAAAAAATAAATTAAGAACTCAACGTTTTTCAACACCCGAAGAGACGGCTGATGCGCCTGAAACATGATAACCGCTTAGTAACCGTATTAAAAAACTGTATTTCTCTATAATAATCACCTTAGGTATAATTAAATGAATCACCTTATGTAAGCGGTAACTAGTTTACACTTTTATTTTCGATTTTTCGCCGAAGCGACACTAAAGGAAAGATTCAAATTTAATACTGACATAGCATCATTGTGTGTTCTAACGAACATTTTATATTCAGCATCAGGAAGAAAACCTTCCACTATGAAAAGCCATAATGGCATACGCGTTACATTCATGTTACCCTGGTAAATTGGAATAAGTTAGTAGTAAACAAAACAAAAATGAAAACGTAGTTCTGGCATACGAACCTGTAGTGGACACTTTGTGCTGCTTAATCTGCGCAAGCTCACTGCCATGATATTATTGATAGCGACATTGCCACCTTTAACCATTTCCCACTTACAAACATCTACGGATGCCCGCATATTCAGGCTTTCGTAATTACCCAATTTGTTGCGGCGCAATAACTCAATATCTATCTGTGAATAAATGAAGTACAAGTACCGATTTATGATCTATATATATATGCCCTTACCAATAAAGCTTTCACTGGCTTTATAAAGTTACAGGCTGCAGTTAGGTATTTAAATTTTCCACGTCCCTGCTGCAACAGGCATTTGGAGGGATCGCAAACTTCTCTATTAAAATCACATTCCAGATTGGTGGGCATAACTGTCGGGTGCTTGAAAAGCGTAAAACTTTATATATATAAATATATTGAAAACAAAAGTGCAAATGTACCAACCACATATCCGAAAAGCGCGAAATTTATAAATAAAATGTGTTGTATCAGCAACCTTGCCATTTTGAAGTGATCGAGTATCAAGCTATGCGAAACGAAAACTTTGTCAATAATAGCAGTCAGTCGCACACGCACAAAATAATATAATCACCTCTGATTGATTTAGTGTAATTGAGCTAAATTGTTGAATTATTAAATATATGCATTGTTTTGAAAATGAACGCGATTGACTGTGATTCGAACTTCTGATATGGAAATTTGGTAAAAACTGGAATTTTTATTTATATTATTTTCAGCTCAATACACTCATTCAATATCAGTAATATGGTATGTACATACATACCAATATGAGCAAAAAAAATAGCAAGACTTTGTGCATAATTTTAAAATTCGTTATTTATTCTTCAAAATGTTATCCCCCTCGACGGTAATACATTTGTGCCAACGTTTTTTCAATGCTCGAAGCAGTTGTTAAAGTAAATATCCGGAATAGCCTTCAATGCGCGTAGCGATTCACGTTTCTTCAATTGACTGAAAACGGTTTCCCCGAAGCGGTCGTTTGAGTTTGCTGAATAGCCAGAAGTTACACGGAGCTAAATAAGGCGAATAAGTGGTTGCGGCACCGTTGAAAATTTGATCAAAAACCCTCCAAGAATCAATGCAGTATGCGGCGATGCATAATCGAAGAAAACTATTAACATATACTTGATTTTTGACTTGGTTTGACGAGGGTTTTTCGTGCTCGGCTCACCTTTACCACGATACTCGGTTGATCGATCGTCTGTTTCCAAGTCGTAAGCATAGATCCAAGATTCATCGCCTATAATAATACAAGGTCTGTCGCAAAAGAAACAGGACTGTTAAAAAAATCGCCTTTTGGATAGCTGAAATATCCTGAAACCAGGCAAATGAAGTTTTCCAAATAGGTAAAAATCACTTTTTTTCGGCTTCTTCTGATCGTGAACCACTCATGCACATTACTTTGGGATAGGCACTGATCACCATAAACTTTTTTCATCATTTGATATGTTTCAGTAAACGTTTTCCCAAGTTTAAAACAAAATTTAATATTTGCTCTTTGTTCAAAATGCATTTTACGACCGACGACCAAAAGCTGCTGTCACTTTTTGATCGATAACATCGATTGTAGTTATCCAATTGTCTTAAAATTTTTACGAAATGTCAACAAGAGATCGAACTTTTTATTTCATATACCCATCAATAGGTGGCGCCACCAGAAACAGTTATATTTAAAAAGTTCTGTTTCTTTTGCGACAGACCTTGTATGTTTCATGATATCCTGGTAGTCGAGAAACATTGTTTCACAGACCTTAACGCGGCGATATTTTTCAAAAAAATTGAGCGATTTTGGAACCAACGGTATTTTCACTTCTCTTAGGCCCAAATGTTCCTTCAAAATGGTTTTTACTGATCCTTCCGATATTCCAACGATGCCATTAAAATCTCTGACTGTCAATCGTTGATTCTTAAGCACCTATACCTTTATTTTATTGACGGGTTGATCATCAGTTGCTGTTGATGGCCGTCCTGGACGTGGTTCGTCATCAACGTGTTCTTGACCCTTTTGGAATAATTTGTACCAATCAAAAACACCTTATGCACTGCAGAAAGACAAGCGTATAGTAAACAATAATGATTATTTTGATGTGACATTTGGCACAGATGTATACAGGCTTTGTCCGGAAAGTAATAGGACTGATTGATTTAAAAAAATTTATTGAACCAATTCTTACAATTCTTTAAAAACATTTAAAAACAAAAAAAAACG
Source organism: Bactrocera tryoni (assembly GCF_016617805.1). Taxonomy (NCBI): domain Eukaryota; kingdom Metazoa; phylum Arthropoda; class Insecta; order Diptera; family Tephritidae; genus Bactrocera; species Bactrocera tryoni. The sequence goes on along the minus strand of NC_052501.1, from coordinate 23,984,100 downwards.
TTGACTTCGGCTGCACCGAAGCTAATATACCCTTCACATATTACATTGGGGCCTTAGAAAATAATTTATACTAAATTTCGTAAATATATCTTGTAAAATGCAAAAGTTTTCCATACCAGCATTTGATTCCGATCGTTCAGTTTGTATGGTAGCTATATGCTATAGCTAACCGATCTGTCCAATTTCTTCGGAGATTACATTGTTGCCTTAGAAAATAATCTATACCAAATTTGGTGAAGATACATGGCAAATGTGAAAGTTTTCCATACAAGAACTTGATTCCGATCGTCCAGTTTATATGGCAGCTATATGTTATAGTGGTCCGATATCGACTGTTCCGACAAATGAGCAGCTTCCTGAAGAGAAAATGACGTTTGCAAAATTTCAAAAGGATATCTTAAAAACTGAGGGACTAGTTCGTATATACATATACAGACAGACGGACGGACAGACGGACAGGGCTAAATCGACTCAGCTCGACATACTGATCATTTATATATGTACATACTTTATAGGGTCTCCGACGCTTCCTTCTGGATGTTACAAAATTCGTGACAAACTTAATATACCCTGTTCAGGGTATAAAAATAGGTTCCTTCTGCGTCGATGCAGCGCTGCCAGCGCGATTTTCACGCATTGAAGGCGTCACGGAAGGCATTCTTCCTAATAGCCTTGAGAGCCAAGGTGCATGCTGCTTGGATCCCTTTTGTCGTCTCAAAATTCTTTGCTTTCATAGGCCTTTTCAGGCAAGGAAACAAAAAATGTGGGGGGACACATCTGGGTTGTAGGGCATCTGCGGAAGCGTTGGGATGCCGGCCTTGGTTAGGTAGCTGTTCACAAGAAATGCTGTGTGAGCCGCGTCGCTGTCGTGGGGCAATCGGCTGCGATGCCTTGTCGGAAACCGATGATTGTTGACTTGTTTGCATGTCAAACTCATAAATTCATGTCTCATCGGCCGTTATTATACTCTCCATGAATGTGGGATAGGAATTTGCACGATCAAATTCTCAATATCCAAGGAGACCTGTTTACGGTCCTCTTTTTGGTAAAAATTCAGCTTTGTTGGGACGAGTCGAGCAAGAACGCGTGTCAGAACCAAAATATTCACCAAAATCAATAAAAATTTGATAGAGTTACGCGGTTTTTGAAGTAGATAATTTCAAAAATCGAACTGTGACGCATTCTTGATTAGTCCAAAGTCATTATGTCGTATAAACCAACAAAACTGTAAATAAAAAATAAAAAAAATACAATTTTTTAACTTATTCTCGATATATGTACTTAAAATACTTCAAAACAAAAGTTTTTCATGGTTCATACGATAGAGAGGCACTTAAAGAATACTCATCTAATTAAGCGAACTGATTAGAATTTAAGACATCGTTACGACCGCATTGAAAAAAGTAGTTTCAAGGAAAGCGCGTTTCAAGTTTTGAGTTCAGACTAAGGTCATGGAGTTGTCACAACATTAAAATGGCTTTGAAAATACCTTGAATTTTGAAGATTTCTTTTAGAGAGATTGCAAGCTATCGAAGTTTGAAAGAACAAATTATATTTTTAAATTCCTAGACTCTTAAATTCGAGTTAGGGATATTTTTAAGGCAATCATATTTTCGAGAACGAATCGGGTTATATCGAAGTCTTGAATTAATAAATGTTTTACACACGAAGTTATGGTAGTGCCATAGAAAGGCTTATTTATGAACTACTTAAGATGATTTTGAAACCAAATGAGTGAATTGAATTGAATTGAGCATAAAATCAAGATTAATAATTCTTATGAGATTTTTTCTCACAGCTTCATTTATGGTTAAATCTTTGGTAGATTATGCAAGGTGCGTTCCAAAGTAAACAGGACCTTTAAGAAAAAACAGAACAAATTGTTTTTTTGCAAAATTAATTTATTTTATTCAAAATAGTCTCCTTCTGCTTCAATATAGCTTTTTGCAGGGTCCAAATGCATATCGAACGAGTGTTTTAGCTCGTTAGCCGGTATGGCCGCCAGTATGCCGGTGCAAGCCTTTTGGATGCCCTCTACGTCGGCATAGCGCTTTCCTTTCATAGGCAAATGCATTTTTCCGAAAAGGAAGAAGTCGCAGGGCATACCAGGTGAATACGGGGAGTGGCTAATGGTTAAATTGTGATTTTTGGTCAAATAATCGGTCACAAGCTGTCCTGCGAATGTTAGATTCTGAGCAATTTTTGGTCGTCAGTCAATTTGTACGGAAGAAACCGTGCACACACCTTTCGTAAGCCCAAATGTTCGGTCAAAATGCAATAAATCGATTTTTTGAAGATTTTCAATTTCATTTCCATGAATTTCAATGATGATTTCGGCTGATTTTTGATGAATTCACGCACTGTTTCGATGGAATTTCCGGTGACAACCGATTTTGATTGGCCCACATGTTGATCGTCATTTATGTCCCCACGACCACTTCGAAAACGTTGAAACCACTCGTGCACTCTGCTACGGGATAGACAATCATCGCCATAAACTTGTTTCATCGATTGAAACGTTTCGGTAAAAGTTTTACCAATTTTAAAACAAAATTTAATGTTGGCTCCTTGTTCGAAGCTCATTTTCGCACCGATAACACAAACATACTGACACTTAAAACGTAATAACTTCACTTCCAATCGATGAAATGTCATGAAATTCTCACTGGACAATCGATAAAGATAGCAGATTCTAACGCACCAGTCGACATATATATAGATGGCGCCAAAAATTCAAAAAGTCCTGTTTACTTTGGAACGCACGTATGTAGATAATCGATTGGTCAATTCAACACGATTTTCAAGAAAAAAATATATATATATTATTTATGTACATATGTATATGTAAATATATAAATATCAAAGGTATATCGGATGTACTTAATTATTTATGCATATTTGAGCGATTTATCGCACAGTAGCCGCAAATATTATTCACACATTCCAACTAACACCGCACACAAATTCTGTTATCTAATTGCAGCAAAACTACTTAATGCAACATTTAATTAAACAGCAAATCCAACAGCCGTTAAAGGCGCCAATAACAGCCTTGACTGACGCGGCGGCGGCGACACACAACAACACACGCACACCACACACAACGCTCTACGCCAAACTACAAATAGTTGCGCTAAAATGGCAATAAATACTTGCACAAGCTAATTCACCAACAAATGTTGTTATTGTTGTTGCGCAAATAAGGTGTTACTTTGGTCACGGCTGCTGTGTCAACAGATGACGTTTGGCTTGCACTTGGCCAGTTGGCAGGCATAAATTAATGAAAATCCACTGAGGTGAGTGTGCGAATGTGTGTTGCTGGCAACATGTTGCTGATATATGTATACAGAGTAGTGTATACATGCTGCTACGATTAAGCGCTGTTTGCATTAAAATGATTTATGCCAACGAATTGACATGGACACGGCCGGCACAGAGGCGTACAAAGGCGGATCGGATACATACGAACATATAGTACATACATACGTATGTGTGTGTTGCAAGTGCGCTTATTAGCAAAATTACTGAACTATACTTGTATGTAAATGTGCTCTTATGCAACTAAGTATGCAAGCGTGGTATTGCTGCCAGCGACAACAATTGCAAGTTGGTAAGTGCATTCCATTTTAATTATTCAATTTGATTTTCATTCTCATACAAGCTTTAACTGGCTAACTAGCGCCAGCAGTGAAATGCTATATTTATTACAGTTATTTTTAGTTTTATTTTATTTTTATCTGATTTATTTATAAACTTGCATTTCAAGCGACCGCCAGCCATTGTAGTCTTGCGTTGGTTTCATAAATACTTTTTGCAGATATTTATATTAAATAATTGGCTTAGCGACAGTATGTGCGATAATTTATGGTACCAAATGTCAAGTTCAAGTGGCGTGGCCGTGCGTGACATGTTTGCAACCTTACTCAGTTAACGGTTGTTTAAAGTAGCATTCCATAACAAGTAACTTATTATAAATATACATAAATCAACGTAAAATAGAGTGTTTAGACAAATTGGTTAGACCATGGCAGTCTCATTGTTCTTGAATACCACAAGTAACGCCAGTAAAAATTGAGATGCCAAAACAAAAGTTGTGCAATTTATTGCAAACTAAGCAAATAATAGTAAAAGTGATTCATACTAAGTAAATGAGATCTTAATAGAGTGTGATCCATTTCGAGGTTACATACTTTTTTAAAGAAAACACACATTTCAATGGGAAATGCTTATTACCTGTCAGAAAAAGCTATTGTAAAAACTACTTCTACTTGGATCACCCGTTATAAATTTTCTAACGGGTAAGGAAAGACTAAGTTCCGGTCAATCGAACATGTTAAAGTCTTGCAACTTGCCAAGAGAAAAGCCGGGGTCAAGATTAGTAAGTTATTTGAAGTTTAGGGCAAGTTTTCAACCGATTTTTGCTGAAACAGAGATTGTCCGGAAAGTAATAGGACTGAGTCGTTTCAAAAAAAATGTATTGAACCAATACTCACAATTCTTTAACTACTTACTTTCAAAATAGGCTCCTTCTGCGTCGATGCAGCGCTGCCAGCGCAATTTCCAAGCATTGAAGGCGTCACGGAGGGCAATTTCCGTAATAGCCTTCACAGCCGAGGTGCATGCTGCTTGGATCCCATCTGACGTCTCAAAATGCTTACATTTCATCGGCCTTTTCAAGCAAGAAAACAAAACAAAGTCAGTGGGGCCACATCTAGGCTGTAGGGCGGCTTGCGGAAGCGTTGGAATGCCGGCTTTGGTTAGGTAGCTGTTCACAAGAAAGTCGTTGTGAGCCGGAGCGTTGTCGTGGTGCAATTTCCAATCGGCTGCGATGTCTTGTCGGAGCCGATTGACCCTTTATTTGAGTCTCTTGACCCTTTATTTGAGTCTCTTGTCAACTTCCCCGTAAAACTTGGCGTTGATGGTTTGTCCAGGATAAAAAAAAATCATGGTTGGCGATGCTTTTGATGTCCAGTGTCTCCCAGCATGGTCTTCATCAGCGACCTCTTTCCGGCTCTCCCAAAAGGCCTGCTGCCACCGAAACTCTCTTGCGAAAGCAACATCTGTATAAGTCTGCTTGATCATATCAAACGTCTCTATCGCAGATTTAGCGAGTTTCACACAGAATTAAATCGCATACCTCTGCTCTAACGAACGCTGCATTTTCGGCTTGCAGCACTCACAGATACACGTTACGTTTGTCCTGTCTCTCCAGGTGCTCGGAGACAACTGCCCAGCCGCTTGTCCGTTAGTTAGGTACGATCTGTACTGAGTCCAGTCGGTGAGCGCAGGCTCCGAAGTACAGTCATGGAGGAAGAAAATCGACCTTTTACTTTCCGGACAATCCTTGTATATGCGGTATAAAGTCAACTGGAATTTCGAAATCTTTCTATTAAAAATATGAAATTCAAACAATTTTGCTATGCCTGTATGCTTGTTACTGTTATTAGGAAAGGATTCTCTTTGAATTTTCATAATATGTTTCACAGATGGACCGATATTTTCGATAAAAAATTTGCAATTGTAACTTTGATCCGCATATTCGTTTGCAGGGGGCTTGAAAAGTTTTGGTCAGTTTTTGGTATACTTTAAGCGCAGTATTCCGCAAAAGTTTTATTCCAATACACTCATTGGAATTTAAAATTGAGTTATATGTATGATGAGAAGTAGACGTGATTGTGGTCCGATTTCGCTCGTTCTCACATTGGAATATAACAAACTTAAGGTAACATTATATAGATGCGAAATTTGGTCGAGTAGGACCTGAGGTATGACTTTTCACCGAAATGTGGGCGGTGCCATATCCAATGTTCATTCTTGACTCCGGCTCCCAAAAAGCCATCTCTTATCATCCCAGCTATAAAATTTAATGCCTCTGGCGTATTTATTTACTGATTTACCGCGATTTTTAATAGTTTTTAAATGAACAGTTATATGGGGAGTGGGCTCTATTTCATCCATTTTTAATGTGCCGGTTAGGGCGCTTAAGTGATTTGTCTTGAGCAAATTTGGTTATTATGGCTTGAATGGCTTAGGTGAAATGTACATTAAACCTCTTTTTTTGGGTTTTAAAGACAGACGGACGAACAGACAGTCATTCGAATTTCAGCTCCTCTCATCATCCTGAACATTTTTAGATACATAACACAATATCTTTTCATCCGGTGTGAGTTAGTGCCCCCTCATCTCGGTCACATATCTCTCTAGTTGGTTCTACAGTTTTCGGAGGAATGCTTTAAATTAAAGTAGAAGTTGTTTGTTATTTTTATTTCGGTTTTAAAATAATTGCAATCAAAGCCATGTTCGACTTTTCATTGGGGTTGTTATTTCCATGGCGCGTCCCAAACCCAGTGGATAACCCTGGGGAGGGATGCTTTGCCTTCTCACTTTAACTTTTCTTCAAACGGATGTTTTTTGGCTACCCAGGGACTTACTGCTATATTACAATATCTAATGAGACAGCGTTAGGAGTTTCCAGAGAAAGGTGCTGCGGAAAATTAAAAGTCCTTTGCTCATTGGCAATGGTGAATACTGTGGTCGATGAAACGATGAGCTGTACGAGGTATACGATGACATTGAAATAGTTCAGCCAATTAAGAGACAGCGGCTACGCTGGCTAGGTCATGTCGTACATATGGATGAAAACACTCCAGCTCTGAGAGGATCCGACGCAATACCCGGCGTGAGGAGGCAGAGGAAGAGGAAGACCTTCACTCCGTTGGAAAGACCAGGTAGAAAAGGATCTCGCTACACTTGGATTCTCCAATTGGCGTGTGGTAAACTCGGCTATAACCACGTAAGCGGTGCCTACGACCATAAAGAAGTCCATGAAGGTGTCTTAACTTTTATTTGACCCCATCTTCAAGGAGAAGCACAGCGTCTTGTAAAACTTTTAGCGCCATATTCACTACTATTATCATTAAGTTGGCTGAAATGCAGCATTAGTTCTAGAAAGTCAGTAATTCTGTTGCACTATGCCCGAAAATACCCAAACATATTCACATACGAGTATATTAGTTGTATGGAATATGTGATGTTTGACTAAATTAAAAACACTACACAACACAGGTAAACCGTAAATTCATTCCCACTAAAAGTGTGAAAGTGAACGAGGAAAGGTAATACGTTGTGCAAATATGCATTGTTTTACATATGAGAGAGCTCCCACGACAGCGACGAAACGACACCAGCGTCACACACAAACCCCATGCTGTTGCCGGCACTGCCGCTGCTGTTGTTGTTATTGCTATAGTTGTTGTTGCTGTCTGCTAGAATGATCGGTCGGTCAGTCAAGTAAGTTTTGGGTTTTGAAATTCTACACCAGCGTCAGAACGTGTTCACCCGCACTGCACCATAGCCGCCACTAACAACACCAGTGCCACCGTCACCGTTACCGCCGTCGCCGCCCGACAGCGTCGCTTCGCCACCACCACCACCTGCCTTTGCCACTGCAACAACTTCGATCACCAGCGCACACTTCACTGCACCGATGCGCACAGCGACAACAATAACAGCAGTAAAGCACCGGGCCGGCCAGAGCTTCGAGCTCCAAGCTGCGGAGGAACGGCACAGTGCGAGTGAGCGACCAACGAAGCGAAATTTCAGAAGGTGTGAAGTTTAAACTGGATATGCGTTCACTTCATTTACGCCGGGATCGTTGAGTGCGCTATGTTCGGGGCACCTTACACTGGTAATGTTGTTGTTGCTGCTGATATTGTGCGCCGAGGTAGCCGCAGCGTAAGAGTGAAAGCCCGCAAAGAAAAAATATATATAATAATTTACAAAAATTAAATTTAACATGCAAAAACAAAACGGAGCAACGCACAGCAACATATTGTCTGCGTTGTTGTTGGCTTTTGCGGCATTCTGTTGCATTTGCTCGATTGAGGTGCGCTTAATCGGAGCTTCGTGCCAACGGACAAGTGCATGGCCCAAGCAACGCCTCGGCACCCGCGCAAAATATCGAACGCTGACACATTCTTCGCAGACAGCCAAGCTGAAAAAAAGCTTAAACCTACCGCTAGCTAACCGCACCGCGCTACGCCGCTAGCCTTGCTCTTGCGAAACGCTTGCTTCGCCGTGCTGCTGTGCCACTACTGTTGTTGCTGCCACCGCTGCTGCTGCTGGGGTGTTAAATGAATTGTTCATAATTTTTGTAACAGCTAGAAAGAACTGCTGTTGGCTTTGTTTGGCTCTTGAAATTGTTGTTGATGTTGTTGTTGTTGCCTCTTAGTGTTGCTGCCGCTTCTGCTAACTCTTGTGTTGCCACTTGCTCTTACCCCCGCTGTCGCTTATTTATTATATTATTTATTATTATTTGTTGTTGTACTGCTGTTCTTGTTCACTTCGGCCGGCATGGCCTCGTCGCTTTTTAGTTGAATTCTTCGGCCACATCTCGCTGGCCGTACGCTTCGGTCACATCAGTTGACTCCATACACGCTTGAGGTGGTTTGCTTTTGCCACCGTATCCTTAAGTCTCCTTGCTTTTATTAAATTTTGTTGGTCGGCTTCATATACATATGTATATACCATATATATAGTATATATGTATATATATATTTAATTTTTTCCACTACTTCGTTTACTGTTTATTTGCAAGTTTTTGCTCTGACGCGGACGACATGCTGTGTTTGCAAAAGCCGTTCGCTTTTTTATTTATTTAAATTTCAATTTTATCATCCTTCCACATTGCGCCACATACGCCATACGCACACACATGCGCACATGCGCCCCATTCCATTTGATGACTGCGTTTCATCTTCGTACTGTTCAGCAGACGCCTCACAGCTATTGCCGGCTTCCATTAGTACTGATGCATTCTCATATTTTACCATACCTTCATCCTGCTTCCCAGCAATTTTTTATTCCTTCGCTGCGGTATTGTGACGTGTTGGGCCTGTTTGCTTTTGAAGCGTGGAGAATGCAAATGCGTCATGTATATACATATGTATATGTATGTAGATATATACCTACATATGTTCGTGGCGCACATATGCTCTCATATTTAAGAACACTCAAACACGCACAAAACATATACATACATCCGATTTGTACTTGGAACACAAAAGGAAACCGAAAATTTCGTAAATTTCTCGAGATAATCTTTCTTTAACGCGATACACTTGACCCAGTGTAGACCTCCGGCGAACCTGATGGTCTCCTTTTGGCTCAAAACACTTGATTCAGTGGTGTCCCAACTTCCTTTCTTGCTATAATCTCTCTTTAAATCAATACACTTGATCCAGCGTTGCTACAAACTCTTTGGCCGACAAGTGTAGACCTCCGGCGAACCTCATGGTCCCCTTTTGGTTCAAAACACTTGATCCAGTTGTGGCATATTTTCTTTAGTGCGACTTAAAAATACGTTTTCTGGAGATCTAACCTGATAGACCTCTTTAGCAGAGGCTCAAATCGATGATGCGCGAGTATTTTTTCCTTTTTGGAAACAAAAAGAAGTCGAACGGAGCCAAATCTGGAGAGTACGATATGTACGCTAACAGTTTGTAACTTACTTTGATCAATTTGAACGCTGAACAACACTGTTTCTTCGTCAGATGGCACCACTTTTTCTTTATAATAATTTGGGTATTGCAGCGTCCTGTAACTTGATTGGCCTTCTGTACGCGGTCGTTGTAGATCACACATTGCGAGAAACAGGAGTAGCTATCACCTTCCGTCCAAGAGGACAATCTTCGCCTTCTTCCCTGGAGGTTTGCCGGGTGGAGTGCACTGTTGCAACTATTCCTTGGTGTCCGGTGTCGAAACTGACATAACAACTCGGCATAGAAAAGTTCTGTTACCGTTTTGCTCGTACCTTCATAGCCTATTTTGATAATATATTGTGAGTACCAGAAAACGGTGGATACCAACTTTTTGCCCGATAGGATAGTCTTCGCCTTCTTCGGAGTTAATTCAACATGTTAAGTTAAGTTCACTGTTGCAACTGTAGCTTTGTCTCTATTTTTTTTATAGTAGGGAAAGGCCGAAGTTCGGAACTTTAATCCGCTGAACACAACCTGATCTCAATTCATATCTCTCCCTTGATACCACCGTATTAAGTATTACATCATGGGTGAGCAAAAGTATCCTCTACTCCTCCATGGCACGGACGAACAGACGCCTAATATGCTTTGTATGTCATAGTTTTGTCATAATTACAGCTGACGTTTCGCTGACAGCTCTTCATTTACGAGAGGAGTGACATTGCAAAAATTTTCCAAACCACCGCCGTGTATAGTTTTAAAGAAATACATGCTCAGAGTCGTATATGCACTCTTTGCACTTCAGCAGGGGCTACAGAACGATGGAGTCGGTACAGATAGCTTGTAAAACCTTCATGGTCTCTGGGAAGGCGGAAGCGCCGCAAACGGCTATCTCACCGAGACCCAGCGACCATATTCACTAACTGGACGAAGAAGTACAGATTTGACCTTAATATTGCAGTCGATGGCATTAAACTTTCGGCGTCAATAACTCTAAGATTTTAAGTGTAACATTCGACAGCTTGTGCTCCTTCACTCTTCACACCATTGCGATTATTGCCAAAGTACAGAGCCACAATAAAATCCTTAAGTCGGTAGTCGGGAGGAAAAGACAAAGAAATTTAGTTGGCAACATACAATGGTCGCCTGGATGCAATGAAACGACGAGGAAACTGCAGACATGTCAGAACTTTGCACTCCGGACTACAACAGGATGCCTCTTAATGTCTCCCATCGAACCCCTGCACAGTGAGGCCCGTATGCTTCTAGTTAAGGAGCATAATGGACTCCACTCCAAGCAGTTTCTGCTGGGTTTTTTTCGCAGAAATCATGTACTTGGAGCGGAACCGCCTCCTAGGAGCATCAAGCGATGCGACTTCGGACACAACAAACGTCAGACATGCACTGACCGTCATTCACAGTGGAGCCATTAACACTTTCACCGACTCCCTCTCAGTGAATGGCGTACTTGGAGTCAAACTATCACCCATTGCAGACGAAGAGTTCGAGTTGCCACGGGAATCTAGAGTGACCATTGCGCAACTTCGTTCTGAATATTGTGGAAGGTTCAACTCCTTCTTATCAAGAATCGGCCCCAAAATATCAACATATGTCCAGCGTGCAACGAGTCCCCGCATGACACTAGCCAACTCCTTGCATGCCCTGCTAACCCTACTCATCTGACACCCCTCTCCCAATGGTCCGACCTCGTCGAAACAGCGCGTTTCCTGGGCTTTCGTTGAATGACCTCGATGACCACTTATCAAATCTTTACCAACCAAACGGGGATTAGGTATCCGTTACAATAACAACGCGTAAGCTCTTTCCGATTCAGACGAAATTTTGAGAGTATCTGACGAGAATACGACAATCTCTTGTTTCTCTTGCAATAATGGCGCCATCCGACGATTAGACTGAGTACTTATCGGACAGACCTCATGTAAACCTATGTACTCAGGCAATTAATAATAAGTGCGCGACTGGTTCATACCGCTAAGTGTGGCACCTTCATATGAAAGTGCCAGAAAGCGACATTCGCGAACAAATATTGCAAAATTTGCTATTAACACCTCATTTAAATGGCCGCAGTATTTCTTGAATATATATATTTTTTTTATCTCCTTCATTTTACACAACCTTTTCATGTGCACGTATGTCTTGTGTTTGTCTGTGCTTTTATTTACATGCGAATAAACACTTATTTACCGGTGTACTTTGTGGCCTTCCTTTGTGCACTGCAACACACCAGCATGTGCGTGTGTGTATGTGTGTGCGTGTGCTAAAAACAATTTACTTTAATTTCACACCATTAACAATGTGCACATCCTTCAACTTTGACGCCTTCGTCGTACGGCTCTGCGCTCTCGGAAATCGTAAACAAAAGGCCAGACTAACTTTCCGTTTGCTCAGCGTATCGATTACATTGCGCATCCTTTGCGCTGGCTCCAGCAGTGGGAATACCATGTGCAGTGAGCGTTAATATGCCACGTAGGAAGCATCCATCCAGTCGCTTTTAGAGGATGTTTGCTTGATTTTGTGTCAGGAGTTGACAAAAGCTTTCAGAAGATGTTTGCCAAAGCGCATGGCTCCATTAAAAATCGTTTGTTCTAAACAAATGAAAGGCATGACAATAAATAGTAGTTACTTGTGAAAAAATTTACAGCACTTATGCTATAAAGTCTAGGCATATTTAGTGTTAAATTTTGTTTGTTTTTTCTACGAAATTGTTGTTTTGATGGCGCCTTCTAAAGTCGCCTTCCTTTTCATGTGTTCTCTTAACTCATACCTTCGCTAAGACCGGCTAAGTAGTTTTAACTGACACTGTTTTATCGCTGTTCACAATTTTTCCTCCCATATGTTACATTAAATGAGTAAATGAGGATTGCATCGCGATCTAGAATCTATTGTGCCCTCTCCCAACTCACAACGTCTCAGCTAGCCCTAGCGAAGTGATAAATTCCAATATACTGCTAGGTGCTTTTTAGGCGATGTGATCCCTATTTGGAAACATGGATCGAAGGGCCTTTAATCTGCGTCTACAGACTGCTGTGCAGTCGATTAGCATGTGTTCTGGTGTTTCCAAATCCAAGTCGGAGAACTGGCAATTCGCACAAGAAGCTAGGCCCATGTTAAATAAGTGCTTCTGTAGCCTGAGTTTTACCCTTGAGAGGTTGATTACATATTTAATCATAAGGTTGTAACCACCCATTAGCAACTTGGCATGACGCATGACTTGGAGATGCTGCCAATACCCCTTCCTACTCACTGCTTTATCATTGCGGAGCAGCTTCTTTATGGTGAGGGGACTCACCGCAATGAAAATTTCCGTTCCTAACATGCTGGTGAATGCTGCGGAGTGGGCAAGCTCATCAGCCAGTTCATTGCCGGCACCTGGCACCAAAATAAGGTGCGCTTGGTTACGATCTCATAGACTATTCAGCCGTTTGATCTCCTACGTGGAAATCGCTTTGAGTGCCGCTTGACTATCGCTTAGTATAGCTATAAGTACATTGAGACGGTTGCACTGGAGTTTAAATTCTAAACTTTGACTTGTAGCAAAGACCTCTACCCATAGGAGTGGAAAGTTCTGTGCGTGGTCCTGCAATCCCTGCGCCAATTCCCTCCGACGTTTTCGAGCCGTCGGTGTACCACTTGATTGTACTGTCTCTAAGCAGTAGCTCGAGAGTGGAATCAATCCATTCGGCCTTACTGCTGAGGGTAACTTTTAACATCTCAGTGAAGTTAACCTTTTTGGTAATGCTATCCGTAGGGAGAAAAGCCAGTGGTATGTCGCCACTTAAGTCTTTCATGCGCTGGAAAGAGATTACCTTACCACTGCCAAACCCTTCTGTTGTCATTTGGAACAGTGTGTCTTTGGCGACTTGACTGATTACTACTTAGTTGAAGCGGTGGACATGTACGCATGGCACTCGTTACGCAGATGAAGGCGAGTCATTGCAGGTTCGATAGTTGAAGTCCTACTGAAGTCGCTATGCTTTCGGAGCCCTAGCCACCGCTCCATTTATGATAAGCGGTGGCACGACCATGGCGTACAACCATCTGAAAATCCTTGGCTTGCAACCCCAGTATCTTTGGATCAACATGCTGATTTCGCCGCGAAGAGGAATTCAGCGTGAGATTAAGATCTTTAACCATATTAGTCATCTCTACCTATTTGCCCCCCAGTGTAAGGTTCCTGAGGCCATGCAGAGACCTGTGTCTCGAAAACGTGATGATAGTCGTCTTCAAAGTGTTGTTTTGTCCAACGCTCCTGCGTCATCCCTTTGCTAGGCTTAGTCCCATTTGTATGATATCGCAGAGAGTATCTTTGACAGCAGATTCCATCAACAAGTAATTCGTGCAGTCATCATTTTATGAATTTTTTTGTTTAAACGGAAAGCGGCGTGATACATACATATATACATTTGCCGGCTGATAAATCAAAAATTTTGAAAACATTTTGAAAATGCGTACTATAGTTATAATAGTTCCATTCCTTCTTAATGCTTGCAACCAATCGGTCTTGAAATAAACACGGTCTTATTAGCTTCCAATGTCATGTGTATTCACATGCTCATGTTAGATCAAATAAAATCATCGATTCTAACTGGCATCTCACTGATGCTACTTATAGTTGGACCGTTGTGGTACTTCTATATCGACGAAGCGATTTGAACCGATCACAAATTTGTTGAGGCGGATAATGTCAGTTTCAGTTATGTCCCCTGGTTTACCGAAAATATGACCACCGAGATGTTTCAACTTCTGTCTTACAAAAGCTGTACAATGGAGGAGGAAGTACATGGATGTTTCCACTCCATCTTCTTCCTTGCAACTTTGACCTCCGACTAGATTTATAGCCTTACAACATGAATGCCGATTGGGCAATGTTTAGTAAGAACTCCCACAATTGTGGCAAGATGAACTTTGTTAAGGCATGTAGATCCTCTACGTCTTACTCGAGACAAAACGGGTCTCATAGTCACGAAGAGGTCGGCCGTCGATCAAAGCATGTTAAGCGCATGCGAGGTTTATAGATCAGTGCTTGAATGTAAGATGACAACGGGCATCTAACTCGTTCCCATTCCACTGTGAGGAGTATAAGGTTGAATACCCATGCTAGCTCATCGATTGTACTTTTCCAGCGTTTTCGCTATAATCAGGCACCTAAACGAGAATGATAATGCTGTCGCTTGATGAGGTATCTAGTGAGATTAGACACATATTGACTTACTTTGAGCGCACAGTTTGCAAGCTCAACGCTCGTATTGCCGCCTTGCTGTCGGAGTGAATACTCACCTCCCTGAAAGCAGCTCCACTTCGAAGCAGTAAGTTTACTACTAAAGGGTGATCGACATCGAGATTCCCTACTTTTTTATATAAAAAATACAGAAACTTCAAATTTTACGGGGAATGTTTATTATCATTCGTAAGATAAATCTTTGGCATTTATTTTTTGAGGATTATCTCTTTTAGTTGTTGGCTGCTGCTTCCAAGGTGGTCAATCTGGTGAGTCCAATTTTCGATGACTCGTTGGAGCATTTTGACTGGTAACTGGCGAATGACACGCGTGATGTTCTACTCCAAGGCCTGAATCGAAATCGAGATTGTCTAAATCGATTTTAGTCTTTACATATCCCCGCAGGAAAAGGTGTAACGATGTGATATCACACGATCTTGGCCCAAAACATGAAATTATCTGCCCACCGAAGTCTTCTCTTAATACATTCATTGATTGATGCAATGTGTGGGAAATGGCACCGCTTTGTAGAAATCAAATGTCGCCGAGATCACGAGCTTCAATTTCTGGCATCAAATAGTCGGTTATCATGGCGCGATAACGGGCGCCGTTGACGGTGACGTTCTCACCGGCATCATTTTTGAAAAAATATAGACCGATGATTTCACCGGCCCACAAACCACTCTAAACCGTTTTTATTTCTGGATGAAATGGCAGCTCTTGAGTCTCTTTAGGTTGCTCTTCGCGTTAATTTTGCTTGTTTATATACTCATTGAGCCAGAAATGGGTCTCATCGCTGAACAAAATTTGCCTCGAAAACGTTGAATCTTCTTGGAATTTTTGAAGAGCCGAAGAGCTGAAGCGATGTCGCTTGGGAATGTCGAGCGGCTTCAGTTCTTCCACAAGCTGTATTTTATTTGGTTTCAATTGAAGATCTCGACTAATAGACCACCTATTCAGATGACGAACTGAAGTATTTTGAAGTAATAAGTAGTCCAAACACAGCATGGGAGACTCATATAGACTTCGCCCATTCATCAAGAACTTTATTTCCGTTGTTTAGCAGTCTTGACACCCTTAAAGTGCAAAATGGAATATTGATTCGCCACATTTGCTCAAATTGAGTCACTTAGCGATGCATTCGCATACGAATCACCTATAATTTTTTGTTAATTTCTGTATAAAATCTTCACACCTACGTACCTGTGACTACATATATATATATATATATATGTATATGAGCTTCTACATATTTACGTCCTTAGCGTACAAACTCAAGGTCACCACTTATTCATTGCCACACGAGCACATTTATTAAGAAATTTTTCTACAAGAAAAAGATCGCTTCATATCACTTAAATGGATTAATTTGATGTTTATTAATGAAACTTCGCCATAAAATTGAAATAAGAAAACGGCGCAACGACAAACGAACAAAAACCGATATATGCGACGATGATTCACACCAGCGCTGCGCCGGCGCGCCACTGGATATTGTCATTTTTCGCATTCACAACCCATTTATTGCTTAATTCAACCGTAAATGTTTCTGATATTTGTTTGCTTGCTTTCCTTTTTCTTTTTTGTTCATACTGCGCTGAAAAGAATCAAAACAACTAAGCAGCGGTGCGGGGCTGTGAAAAAAATCAATCCTTAAAATAAATTCCACAGTAGTGATGTCGCTGGCGGTACCTGATTTGCGTCGTCTCGTTAATTTTCTCTTGCCCATTGCGTGTATTTGCTTTTGTTGGCTATCATTATACCCTGCACAGGGTATATACGTATTAAGTTTATCAGAGAGTTTGTAAGACCCGGAAGAAAAAGTAGGAGTATATATTGTAAATGATCAGCTTGACGAGCTGAGTCGTTTTAGCCATGTCCCCCAGTACCCGAACTAGTCGCTCTGTGTTTGAGATATTGATTTGAAATTTTGACCACATTCTCTTCTCGCCACGAAGCTGCTCATTAGTCGGAACCGCCGATATCGGATCCCTGTAACTTAGAGCTGCCATACAAACTGAACGATGGGAACCAAGTGCTTGTATGGAAACCATTTGTATTTAACGAGATATCTTCACGAAATCTGGCACAGCTTACTATCCAAGTTAACGCTACAATCTACGACGAAATTGTTCAGATCGGATTACTATACCATATAGCTGCCATTAAAACCGAACGTTCGATAGCAAGAGCTTGTATAGAAAACTTTTCCATTTGACGAGATATCTTCACGAAATTTGGCATGGATAATTCTCTAAGAAAACTATGCAATCTCCGAAGAAATTGTTCAGATCGGGTTACTATAGCATATAGCTACCATACAAACCGAGCGATCGATAGCAAGAGCTTGTATGGAAAATTCTTTCATTTGAACAGGTATCTTCAAGAAATTTAGCATGGATTATTTTCTAAAGCTTTATTGCAATATCCGAAGAAACTGTTCAGATCGGATCACAATATCATATAGCTGCCATACAAACTGAAAAATGACAACCAAATTATATTCTTGTATGGAAACTTCTTCACTTGTGCAGGGTATTATAGCTTCGATATAAACGAAGTTAACGTTTTTACTTGTTTTATTTGTTTTCGCTTTGCTTTTGTAGCATTGGCCGCCAAGCTGTGCCCCATTCGATGCATCTTGATGCGACTTAATCCATTAATTTATATCAAAATAAAGTATTTCCCACTCCGAAACCGTTTCGTTTGGCTCAAAGCGGCAAAGAGGCATGGCAAGCGCGGCCTGCTACTGACCGCATATCCGACCGACGACACCGACGAACCGCAATCACCAACAACATGCGCATACAACAACCAATGCCTAGGCCGTGGAAGTTGCGGTGCGCTCGCGGGTCAGCGGCGGCAAACTCATTTAGACTTGTTTGCATTTGCATGCGATTTTTGTATACGTTCTGCTTTTACCTTTTCCTGTTGTGTGTTTCTTTTTCTTTTATTATTTTACTTTTGCGCCGCGCCGCCGCTCTTTCGTTCATTCAACGAACGAGTATCGCGCGAATGTCGCCGTAAAAATTGCCAATTCTTTTAATCTGCTGTAAGCCTTGCTTAGTTATTTGTTATAATACTCCACTTGTTTTTGTTGCTATCATTATTGTTATTGTTGTTGTTTTTCTAGTGCAGTGGTTTGTGAAATTCGCGCATGCGTGCGCCGCTAAGCCACATGTACACATAGCAACACGGCGCGTTCTCATGTCGGCACATGCATTCGCTGGCGTTCGCGTCCACCTCGCCGCCTCGCTCGCCGCGCGCATGTGTGTGCATTTGTGTGCGCCGCTCGTTTGTCCATATGTGGGTGTTGTGCTGTCATTTTATCACCTCAGCCATATTCTGAATTTTAATAACTTTTTTAGGATTGGCGAAACGCGCGAATGCCGCTTGAGTGTCGTAAATTCTCGGAATCAAATAACGATAAAAAAATGCCAGACCCCGGCGCAGCAACTAAGCTAACTAACGCTAAGCAAGACAAGCCGGCCGGCCGGCCAACTGGCCGCTGCCGTCAAGGAGAGTCACAACGCAAATTCGACGACGACGACGTATAGTAAAACACAAAACATTGACAGGCCGAAATGCATTAGAAGCTTTTATCGCTGATTAATGACGGAAACGTTGAGATTTTTTTTCTATCCAATTGCTAAAACCGCCACCACTCAAATGACACGTTAGAAGGGAGTTTGCCATGGCGTGGTCGCATTCGGATGATCGCCGGCTCGCTAGCGTCCCAACGGTGCGCAGTTAAAGCCGCCGAGATGAATCACGGCAGATGTTGGATTTTGTCATCAATTGTAATGAGATGAATTTGTTAATTTGTTGTAGCATCGCCACCACAGTCAATTCACACTCTAAAATCTGCAACACTTTAATTTCTCAGCACTGTCAATGCGAAAGGAAATGTTCCGCCGCCTCACGCGGCATAAAATATGGAACGCTGTAGCGGCCGGCACAAGTGTTCCGCAGTCCGCTGTCCGCCATCGCCTGCTTGTTCAGCTGTATGTGTTGCTTCTTCCGCCTGTGCCACCCAAGCGCATATTTCATTAGACCACTCAAGTTATAGTCGTCGAACCGATATGTTGCGCCGCCATCCAAACTGCAAGGCTCCTTTGCTTATTTTTTCTAACTTCTTTCGTTTTTTTTTTCAAATATTCCAAAACGTACTGCCCAAACAAATATACAGAGTTGTAGACGTGGTCTGTACATTTAAAACACTTGAACACATTAAAGTCCGCTGATAGGAAGGTGTATACTGTATCTAGTATTGTTGTTTATGTTGATGATGATGCAAAAAATAAAATATCGAAAATAGAGGTGCAGAGAACAGTCGTAAATGTGTGGCAGAGATTGCAATGTTGCACTCACTTCCAGCTGTAAGAATATAAATAAATATATGGGGGCCTGTAGGAAAGTCGACCCGCAACGGCAGCTGGCACATTTTTGACAACTGTTTGCGTTTGACAGCTGTCAAGTTATAATTACTTGTCAGTTAAATGTGCCGTGTTGCCCAATTGTGAACTCATGCTCAAAAAGGAAATAACGTTGAATAAAAATGGCTGATTTAACAACCGGTTGAGAATTTCCATCGATTTCTTTAAAACTTCCAATATTTGATAGTTTTAAAAAGCATTTCAAATATGAAATTTAGACGCATAAGAAAAATAGTATGCGGAAATTTAAGATCATAAAGAAAATATGTGAGTAATAGCAGTAGAATATGTATTATACGGCTATCAAAGTACTCAAATAACTAGGAAGTGCAAACTATCTTACCCCAGCCACTTTGCACGATACCCGCTTTTAACCAATAGAAATAAATTTTTAACATAAGATTCTCTCTCTCACTTCTGTGAGCATATTTATGTAATGCAAAAAAATATTAGATCTGTTTGTTAGTCCGGATAACTTCAAGGCAGGTGTAGTTTAATAAACATACTGTGTATGTGTAACATAAGTACATGGGAACTTCGGGAGTGTGGAGAGCACTGCCACGTAATTAAACTATAGGAAGGGAGAAAAGGTTTGGGATTTCTTGAACCGTGAAGAGTAGACGAATACTATTCTCTTATTTAGCTGTGACTACATATGTAACGGATTTTTCAATAGGAACCCTACAAAGGTAGACCGATACGAACAGCAAACGGCGCCATATTTTTTCCCGCTTTTTTGACATTTCTCTTCAGTAAGGTTTGTCATTTCATCATGGAAATTATTAAAATTTACTACCGAAATTCGGAGTCAGAGGCCTCAACTTTAAGAGCGCTCATTCAATTTATGGTCGTCATAATCGCTCTGTCAGATCAACAATTGAGCGTCTAGTGGACAATTTTTTGAGAATTTTGCTGCCGCTAGCGCATCAATTGAGGAAGACCTAATTCGGTCTCTCACACGTCGTTCTCAAGCGTTGGGGAGCTCTTTCACATAAACTGTAAGAAGGGACAAATAGTTTGGGATTTCATGGACCATGAAGAAAGGACGAAAACTAGCCCCATCTTCAAACAACACATGTATGTATGTGTATTTTTTAAGAACTGTGTTTTTTAATAAGGCAATAAACTTTTCGGAGTTAGTCTCTTCGACTAATATTCGCCCAGCAGAGTCGGTAATTCGAGCAACCATAGATCGGTTTCGCATCACATTTATCCTCGTAGATAATACGCATGGTCAGAGACGCCGTACAGTACGCACCGAAGAATGCATTGCAACTAGAAAGCAGAGTATCGAATAAGACCTGAATGAGTCTATGCCCTAGAAACTATGCCCTTCACTATAGGGAATATTTTTCAGCAGGATCATGGTTTACGTTGTTACAAAATCCAACTCGTGCGAGAACTGCAGCCGAACGACCATCAGCGCGTCGCAGATTGGTGAATGGGCTCAAAACGAGATGGTCACTGATTCCGATTTTCACAAGAAACTTTTGTTCAGCGATTAAGCTCACTTTTGGTTAAGAGGGGAAGTTAATAAACAAAATCGTCGCAATTGGTGAGACGATAATCCACAAGCCATTGTTGAGATGATGTTACATACATGCTCAAAAAGTTACTATTTGGTATGCTATATAGGCAGTTGGAGTAATTGTTTCATAGTTCTTCAAAAAATAGGCTGTTCATATTGTTGATATCAATTGGGACTGCTAAAGAGTCATCATTAACGACTTTTTCGTGTCTGAATTGGAGGCTGTTAATATGGACGACCTTTGGTTCCAACAAGACGGTGCTACATGCCATACAACCAACGAAAGAATCAATTTATTGAAGGAAGCTAACTTTTGGTTAGCGCAATTTCTTGCGTTGTGGACGTGTGTTAGATGTAGTTACATGGTTTTCTTCAATTTTTTCAACAATTATTTTTCTCGTATAAAAAATGAAATATTTTATTCGAATTTTTTATTGTTACATACATACACTATTAAAAAATAATTTCTGAAATTTTTGGAAAAAATATTTTAAACTCGGCCATTGCGTCGCCATTTCCTGTGACCCTTCGGAAAAAAGATGAGTCTTCGTTGGGAAGATAACTCCTTACAGGATCATCTAAAGTGAAAAACATGTAATTAAAACCTTAGAACGTGGACGAAAGAAAAAACGAGAAATCTTGCTAACCGACTTCAAAAACACAATTTCAAGAGAAACGCATTTAAAGACGACGCACTTAGCCTAGCTGGCCTCAAGCTCCGAAACTATTACTCGGATCAACATGAAAATTTAGGACATTATTCTAGAGGAATTTAATAAGATTAGCTCGAGAAAAGAATATTCAGCGCTTTCTTGCTGACATACGGTCGCAATTGCTGCAAAAATTGTTTGAAGATTGAGCCTTTCGGCTGGAATTTATTCGAGCCAGCCGCGGCGGTCGCATACCCGAAATCATTTTGAAACATAAAGGTAAAGGGTTATCTTTATAATAGCTAGATGTATTCAAAATCGCTTTTATATATCTAGCCCTAAATTAATTTGTGTTATTCATTTTGTTTTAGAACAAAAGACGGTTTCCTTTCACAAACTTTTCTCTACAGGGCTACTCTTCCTAGAGTAAGCATATGTGTGTCTGTCTGTCTGTCTGTCCATGATCTCCATGTGTGCCAACGGCTTGCCATAAGACAACTCACGAAAACTGTAACGTTTCGTACTGTCTTTATATAAAATAATGAGGGAATTAAAAAAAATGTTTGTCTGCGACTTTATTTCCTCTTAACCGATTTTGTGGCATACAGTGGCCACTGGTTAGAGGAAACCTTTGGACTTAGTTATAGCTATTTCTAAAGTAATTTTCAAATAACATTTTGAAAGTTTTGTTGTTGAAGACAGCATCAGATTGCAAAGTTGAAAAAAAATATTTTTATAATTTTTCCTTCCTCGCGCTACTTAGATCTTTGTTGAAAGTTACTTAAGTGAATACAAGTTCAGAGGATTAGAGAAGGTACAATCTTCTCTAAGAGTGTACAGCTGCTGGCGTACGCCGATGTATTGATATCATTGGCCTTAACAACCGCGCCGTTATTTCTGCTGTCTCAAGACTGGGTAAGGAAGAGAGGCGTACGTGACTAGATAAGGAAGCGAAACAAATGCGTCTGGTTGTTAAAGAGGACAAGACGAAATATCTACTGACATCAAACAAAGTCGGCGCACTCGCGACTTGGCTCGCACGTCACTATTGACAGACCTAACTTCGAAGTCATAGATAATTTCCTATATTTTGGAAACAGAACTAACACCAACAACAACGTCAGCCTCGAAATCCAACGCAGAATAACTCCTGCCAACAGGTGCGACTTCGAACTGAGTAGGTAATTGAAAAGTAAAGCTCTTTCGATGAACAAAGACCAAACTTTATAAGTCCCTCATTATTCCCTTTCCGCAATATGGTGCGTAGACATGGACAATGTCACCACCCGATGAATCGGTCTTAGGAGTGGTCGAGCGAAAGATTTACCGCAGTCGATGGAACGATAAGCTGTACGAAATATGCGGCGACGTTGACAGAGTTAAGCGGTAAAGAAGAAGAAGAAGTTCACTGGATTTTATATATCCTTAAAGCTATCTCTAGAGGTGGCTTAGTGGGCAAGTTTGCTGATAATTTTTTCGGTTCCCAAAATGTTGCCACTTAAAGCAGTATCCACTGTACTTAACCGAATTGTTGTCCGCCTTTTCACGTGAAATTGACCGGGGTTAAACAAATTCATTAAACCAGACCAATAGAGGATTTCCCGCAAATCACGCTGACTGGGCACTTGTGACTTGTGTCAATATTGTTCAAATACATATAGAAAGAAAAACACACACATACACACATACACACTCATACTTATTTGGACTGCAGTCGTGCTCTTCTGCTCCTACAACTCATCCATCCATCCACACACTCGTGCACCGACATATCGTTGCGTACGCGGTGAATACTTGTTGCCATGATTGCGTTGTTTACTTTTCGCTAACAGACAAACAAATAAACAGAATGAAATTGTGAAAAAATGTATTTATTTTCCAAAAAATTCGGCTTCGAAATCACTTTAGGTTGAAGTAGCGCTCGGACGCGCCAGCGCTGGTGGTTTATTGTGAATGAAGTGCCGTGAAATGGTTGTATGTATTTACTTGTATGAAGGTGTACCATCTACCTTTGGCTGTTTGTCTGCCTTTCTATATGTTTCTGATTATATTTTTCTATTTATGTTATTGTTTCCTTATTAAGGCCGAAATACTTGTCGTAATTGCGTTAAATCGTTAAATTATGCGTTGCTTTTTAATAAGTTTATTGTTGTTGTGTTTTTTTTTTTTGTTTTAATTCAAGTTATGCAAAGTAAAAAGTTTCATTTCAAGTTGTATGTATTTGTATTGCTTGTTATTTTTAGGCGGCAATTAACTGTTGCAAGTAAAGCGTTTTCAACGTCAATGGCAAGCGTTAGAAAAGTGATTGCAAATCAAGGCTCTTTTTTTCTTGGAGTAGTCCTTGCTATAGTGAACACCTTTACGCGGTTTTACCGTTTTACGCGATTAATGGTTCTGGTCTTTGCGCCATTCCAGCTGATTTTCTTTCTTCCTCTTTACTGGCGTAGACATCACTTACGCGCTTATAGTGGTTATAGTTATCAACAACGCCCAGCCGTTTCTTCTTTTCACTATTTGGCGCCAAATTGAGATACAAACGGAGTGGAAACCTTCCTCTTTCTCTGCTTTCAACGGCCAGTTCTGAATCGAATACCTACAAAGCTGAGGTGTTCTCATCCATCCGGACAACATGACCTCGCCATGGCAGCCGCTGCCTTTTGATTCGCAGAACTATGTCAATATCGCCGCATATCTCGTACAGCTCTTCGTTCCATCGACTGCAGCACTCACCGTTGCCAATGCGCAAAGGACCATAAATAGCGATGTCATTGTCCATACCTCCGCATCATATAGCAGTACGGGAATAATGAGGGGGTTTGTTCATCGAGGACTTTACTTTTCAATTGCCTACCCTCTCAAAGGTAGCACATGTTGGCAAAAGTGATTCTGCGTCGGATATCAAGGCTGATATTGTTGTTGGTGTTAGTACTGGTTCCAAGATAAACGAAATTATATACAACTTCAAAGTCATGATTGTCAACAGTGACGTGTGTGCCTAGAAGCGAATGCGATGACTTCATTACACCCCAGCTGATCGTGGGGTCGATTCATTCGCATAGCACTGACTTACTCTAGCAATTGCGGTTACTTACTTTTGGACCAGAATATTCTGCATTATAATTTCGTACAAGGATAATATTCCAAATATTGGACCTCTGGAAATTTGAGTGCTTTCCCATACTGATCGCTCTCGTCCCAACGTTGCTCTTTCTTTGCTAATCCTGCCGTTTGTATCCGACAGCGCTCCTGCGGCAGTAGTTGTAATGCTTCGCGACGAACTCGATCTCGTGAATGTCAATTTCTAATTGGTTTCTGCTGGACTACCACGACTTTCGTTTGTCCAATGTTTAACTCAAGTACGTCAGAGTGTGCCAGCTCGACTATGTTGTTATAAATTATGGGCTAAAAAGGCGAAACTTACCAGTCGCTGTTTTCTTAATTGGTGTTGCAACATGAAGCCGAACGTTGTCATGATGGAAATGTTTTATCTCGTTTTTGGTCACAAAGTTCGTGTGTTTATCGATATTCACTCGCTTTAATTTTATGAGTTGTTCCTCATAAATGGTTTAACCCGAAAGAAGATGCTTGTAATACAGCATGCCTCTCCGATCCCACCAAATACATAGGCGGCATTCAAGCAGTATTTCTGAAATATCAATACGTCTTGGTTTGAAATCAAATAACATCGAGTTTTCTTTGATTTTGTGTGTATCTGACTGATTTATATGTTTGAAATAGTCGCTTGAGTGACTTCCAGATTCTGCGAGCTCTTCTTGTATTTGGCAACAATCTTTATCTTTCTTCCAGAAAGATTTCGCAGTCGCACAAGTTCTGATAGGCGACCAGCGCCTGCCAAGCTCACTGGAGGTACATAAGTAAGTGCAGCGCTAGAGTACAAGAGAACATTGGACAACAGACTATCTGAAATTGGATGCCCAGTTTCCGGTGATGCCGCAGTGATCAAGCATCCATTCAGGACTAATATGGAAAAAGCTTGAAATTGCTGCTAATGAGGTCATGTACTCCTTGACTAGCTTTCTCTGAAGGAAGCTGCACTTCGAAGCAATACATCTGCTACTTTAGTCACGTCCGCTTTACAGACGCTACAATGATTTGATAGCCCGAAACTAGAGTTAATAGAGAGTTCCCGGCAGAAGACTCCACCTCCTATCCTCCCTCTGAACTTCGATCTATCCGTGAAAAAGTCCACTGCACCTTTTTCCCAAACCTCTCGCAGGTGCGTGAGCAAAGTTGGAAACACCATGTGAAGGTTCCACAATACAGTGATTTAGATTGTAATGGATAGAGTCGAAGTGTGAATAATTTTAATATTATAATTTTATAAGTCTAATACCAACCTACCAGCGATGTCTACAAGTGCAATGTGTTGTACGTCATCGAGTACCATCTGCTTATTTAGTGTGGCTTTTTCGAGGTCTCTCCTCCAGATAATTACCCTATAAAATACTATTGGTCTTACTACACTTTCATAGAGCAAGAACACCACTTTTAGTAAAAGGCCCCACCTCTTTTCAATAGCTCCTCTTTAGAAATATAAGGCGATCGATATCTATCACACATTCTCCGTGATGTTTGGCTTCCATGACAGTTTCCTGGAGAGGCTAAGCCTCAAGTACTTCACCCTTTTCACTGGTTGAAAAATGTGCCTCCCTTTTCTATCTGCTTACTTGATTACCATATTTAGATACCCTTCGGTGAGATTGTAAAAGCCATACAAGGATAGTAATTTTAAAGGATGTTCGGAATATTGGAATAATAGAATAATAAGCAAGGTAGACCAATAATATCTGGCTTATTGGTTATGCAATGGCTGTGAATTTATACAGGTGTGTGTTTTTAGGTGTAACTACAAAACCTATGCATTCAATTCTGATGACTGTTTCTTTGACATCAACGCTTTTCAGTGAATATTAAATGCGGTCATATTAACAATAAGAGTTCCCATGGGATTTTCAAAACCTTAAAAATATAACTTAAGAAACATCTTGATATTTTTAGGCTTAGAAAATTAAAAGCCCAGATATCATACTTAACATATATACATATATATTACATACTTAAGCTTTCCATTCTCAGAAGTTGTAAACAAATACATACGTACAAGGGGCGTTCCAAAGTAAACAGGACCTTAAAAAAAAACAGAACAAATGGTTTTTTCGGCAAAATCAATTTATTTTATTCAAAATAGTCTCCTTCTGCTTCAACACAGCGTTTTGCACGGTCCAAAAGCATGTCTAGTGTTTTAGCTCGATGACCGGTATAGCCGCCAGTTTGCCGGTACAAGCCTTTTGAATGGGCTCTACGTCTGCATAACGCTTACCTTTCATGGACAAATGCATTTTTCCGAAAAGGAAGAAGTCGCACGGTGCCACATCAGGTGAAAACGGGGAGTGGTTAATGGTTGAAATGTGATTTTTGGTCAAATAATCGTCCTTCGAATGTTGGAGTCTGAGCAATTTTTGGTCGTCAGTCAATTTGTGCGGAACAAACCGTATACACACCTTTCGTAAGCACAAATGTTCGGTCAAACTGCTATAAATCAATGTTGATTTTCAATGGAGATTTTCAATTCCATTTCCATGAATTTCAATGTTGATGTCGGCTGATGTTTGATGAATTCACGCACAGTTTCGATGGAATTTCCCGAGATCACGGATTTTGATTGACACACATGTTGATCGTCATTTATGTTCTCACGACCACTTTGAAAACATTGAAACCGCTCGTGCACTCTGCTACGGGATAGCCAATCATCGCCATAAACTTGTTTCATCAATTGAAACGTTTCGGTAAAAGTTTTACCAATTTTAAAACAAAATTTAATGTTGGCTCTTTGTTCGAAGCTCATTTTCGCACCGATGACACAAACATACTGACGTTTAAAACGCAATAACTTCACTTCCAATGGATGAAATGTCATGAAATTGTCACTGGACAATCGATAAAGATAGCAGATTCTAACGCACCAGTCGACTTATAGTTGGCGCCACCAGGGGCGCTAGATTCAAAAAGTCCTGTTTACTTTGAAACGCACCTTGTGCATGCATACAGTCAGCGGCAATACTATCGCAATACCTCAGACATTTTCCTATTTTTCAAAATTCTTGGAATCAACTTAAAATCGCAAAATCATCCTGAAGCATTACATCTCTTTTGCTGATAACTTCTCTATTATGGGAACAACTCCTTCCAAAATATTTTTTTTTGATTTTCCGCCTACACAGAACCTCCGAGGAGTATTAAAGACCCAACCATTTTGACTTGTAACCGCTTAACAGATCCTTATGTATGGACAATGCTTTGAAGTGCTCAACACACATTCATCTGAAAAACGTTCCCCATTTCTCCGTCTTACACTCTGGCCACCATCAGCTCTACTAAAACGATGAAATGAGCAAAAATAGGGTATTGCGCTAATATTGTTGCCAGCTGTATATAAATATATTTGTTCTATGTTTTCTGTTAGTGCCGCTACAAGTAATATTCATGTACATATGTATGATCTGGACTTATGGTACACTTACAAACATAAATTGTTAGGCTTAATACAGTTCCAGACGTAATACTGTCTTAATTAAAATTGGGAAATATGAAGTGTATGAACGATTGTGCTTGGTAAACCAATTAATTGGCGCCACGAAAAGTAACAAAGTTTGACGCATTAAAGCCTAAATTTTGAAAACAAATAATTGAAGCTTTTGTAGAGTTTTAACTCAAAATTGCGGCGGCTGGAACGCACAAAAGTTTCATTGTTGATTTTCGATGTAAATCTGATTTGCTGATATTGATTTACAAGTGCCATGTACAAGCAAGAGGTATTGATCTCGCCACAAAACAGTTGTAAATGAGAAAAGCCGATTTCGGAAACAAGCGGATCGACTAATTTCTCGTTACCGCGCGACGCTTATTTTTTCTTGAATTTATTTTTTGCTGTTTAAAATATGAATACGCTCGTTTGTATATGAACATTGTCACATAAATATTTTCGGTTGATGCCCACATACGATTAAAGCGATCGTATAGGCGAACGCAGCAACGAGCCGACAGCGTACATACTATATGCTTATGTGTGTGTGTGTGTCGGTTGGATAGTTAATCATCGATGGCAATGGCTGACAAATCTGGCAAAAACACGGCTGGCTGCCGGTATCGCTGACTGGTTGGTCACTTTGATGTGTCGCTGTCCAACTGCCGCCGCCGCCGCTGCTGCTGCTGCTCTTGCTGTTGTTGTTGCAGCTGTACTTGCTGCAAGGTTACGGTTAACTCGTTGCATGGCACATTGATCGTCAGCACAGTCGGTCGGTTGGTCGTTGGTTCGTTGGTTTTTGTTGGTTGTCGAGAAATTCCTGCCGCAATGCGATGTATTGGCTACCATCAAAATATGTCATAATTGACCGCTGGCAACAAGCCGACAACATTCGTGATAAGTTTCTAAGAATTTTTGTCCACTGTTGAGAGACCGCATCTTGACTTGGAAGCGCTTCGACGCATTCAACGCCGTGCAACACACACACATACACACGCTCACATTCCCATTAAACAGCACCACCACTACATACATGTACATATGTTTCACACACATCGCGCTTACGTCCACCCGGTACAGGTGTACATATAACGAACACGGTGTAAACGAACTTCATTGATAGCGGCGTGCGAGCATTGCAAAGCGGCGCGTTGCTGCCACATCGTACGCCGCGTCGATACGTTTCGTTGCGCTTGCGCGGCTGCGCGGCATTTTGCACATTGTGCTCGCATCAGTTACGGTGGTAAACGAGTGCGATCGTTCAGTTAAACGGAGCTAATGTCGCCGCCACCACCACCACCACCAACTAGCAACAACAACAACAACACCGTTGCAGCTATCACATCATTGCCCAGTGAATCACCCTGTACAAGTGCCGTGTGCAATAACACTAACTATTCGCCTCAACGCCGGCCCGGTTGTCGTCTTCGTCGGAGTTGATCACTGCTGCTTCAGGCGCTTTGCGGTGGCAGCAATGTGTGCTGGTACGCAAGCAGGCGGACTTTTTCGGCCTTCCACCAGTGGTACATAGTTGCTCGTACTGCGTTTTGCTGGCTGCAGCTTGTTGTAAGACAAGCAAGCGTTCTAACCGTACGCGCGCTGTCCACTCTCTATCTGCCACATTGACCCAACTCGGCCTGCTACACAATAACAACTGCCCCGTCCATTTTCGTACATAAGTGCACCACTTCATTTGCATATTGAAGATTTGTATGGATGATTTAATAAAAGGAATCCGGTGATTTTATCGATAGCGCCCGCTTTCCCCACCCCATGTCCCGTTGCAAGGTGAGCGGTGAGCGTCAAAAGTGTAACACTGGTTTACTCTGTTTATGGGCGGAATACTTACAAGCAGTAGCTTTGCAGCTGTTGGTCCATGGAAATTATAATCCGTAGTTTTAAAATTCTTCGAGTTTTTATATCTTTAAATCTAGCAATCTTTTAAGGCGTTTACTAAGGTCTATAGTTCTTCTAGCGTTGTTTTTTAGTCGAAAACTTCAAAGCAGCATTGTTAAGTTCGCAATGACACATTTTCCCACCAGAAGCTTCATCATTAATCTTGTCTATAACCTCGAAGCATCGTCGAAGAAATATGTAAATTTCAGCTGTCGTCGAAGCCAGATATTTATAGTAAAAGTTAAGGAGCTGTTAGGATTGGCAGATGCATTCCTTAATCGGTCCTTCAAATTAATTTCTAATACTCTTCTTCTTTATTGGCGTTGACACCGCTTACGCGGTTCCATCCAAGTAAACAACAGCGCACCAGTTGTTTCTCCTTTTTGCTAGGTGGCGCCAATTGGAGATTCCAAGCGAAGCCAGGTCCTTTTCCACCTGGTCTTTCCAACGGAGTGGAGGCCTTCCTCTTTCTCTGTTTCCCCCGGCGGGCACTACATCGAAAACTTTCAGAGCTGAAGGGTTCTCGTCCATTCGGTCGAAATAAACTAGCCAGCGTTGCCGTTGTCTCTTAGTTCGCTGAACTAATATCTATATCTCACACAGATCCACGTTCCATCAAATGCGATACGCGTTGCCAACGCGCAAAGGACCATAAATCATCCGCAGAATCTTTCTCTCGAAAACTCGTAACGTCAGCTCATCAGACATTGTCATCGTCCATGCCTTTGTCCCATATAGCAGGATGGGCATAATGAGTGGCTTATAGAGTTTGGTTTTTGTTCGTCGAGAGAAGACTTTACTTCTCAATTGCCTACTCAGTCCCAAGTAGCACCTGTTGGCAAGAGATATTCTGCGTTGGATTTCAAGGCTGATATTGTTGTTGGTGTTGATACTGATTCCAAGATAGACGAAATTATCTACGACTTCGAATTATGACTGTCAACAGTCGAGTCGTGCGAGCCAAGTCGCGAGTGCGACGACTTTTCGTTTGATGACAGGATATTTGTCGTCTTGCCCGCTTTCACTACTAGACGTATTTTCTTCGCTTCCTTATCCAGTATGGAGAAAGCTGAACTAACAGCGCGGATGTTGAGGCCAATGATATCCAAGTCATTGGCGTACTCTGTACACTCTTAGAGAAGATATTACCTTCCTTGATCTTGACGTGTCCTTGATTGCGGGCCGTTGCGACTTAATCGTCTGGTTGGCATATCAACCTCAGAATCGTGAACCCCAGTTTTGACTAACCACAATCAGAGCTTGTTTGAAAATCTGATAAAATGGCAGCGATATAAAAGGTACATTTTGTAGCCATGTTTCTCAAGCTAAAAATATTGTGAAACATCAAAAGAAATTCAAAAACGGTCGTGTCTTAGCACAGCGAATTGTTTTTTGAATCTGCAGCAGTTTATAGAATTTGAATATCTTTTAAAGTTTTGTCAGAAAAAATGGTACGTAAATAGTCGAGGTAGAGCTCCAACTTGAGCAACATTGGAGGGTTGGGGAGGAAAAGAATCAGGTATTTTGTCAAATCCACGCAGTTGCTGGATAAAGCTTAATTTGGTGAAGATCTGGTAGCACAATGGGTATAAAAATGGCCTAAGTCTAATACTAAGCACTGGAGCTTGCGCGCTTTCCGACTTCAAGCAATCAACCATCCAATAATTTAATATATGGGGCTTTGATATGGGGATGTTTTCGTTTTTTATCTTCAGTATATATACCTGGCTTTCACCGCCTTTCAACTCCTAGACGACTTTAGCTTTGAAACTGCATTTTGAGTAAAGTTAGCTCTATAGGAATTGGTAGAACCGTGAGCTGATGGTACCAGCAAGGTATCTGAGAGTCTTTATGTGGTTCAGGGCGCTAGAAAAGACCACACTTGCAAAGAAACTCGTGAGCGTTCAACGAGCGGCTCTCATCAGCATGTGTGGTGCACTAAAGTCCACTCCAGTCATGGCAGTTAACGCCAACTTGCACATTATACTATCACACTCAGAGAATCTGGGTTCTTAAAAGAACACGTACCTGAACATTCGGATATCATCATACGCTTTGACTTCACACCGGGTCACTTGAATCATGCAGTCGTTAAATCGAACTCTGACAGCTCCTTCTCTGGGTGGAAGGAAACCGTTGGAGGAGAGCGGCAGTGAGTTTCTTTACGGATGGGTCAAAGCTTGGGGGAAAGTTGGTGGAGGGGTTTGCTGTCAGGAGCTCTCTATCAATTTCAGCTTCAGACTTCCTCTTCCAAGCCGAGG
The DNA here is from genome assembly GCF_016617805.1 of Bactrocera tryoni. Classification (NCBI taxonomy): domain Eukaryota; kingdom Metazoa; phylum Arthropoda; class Insecta; order Diptera; family Tephritidae; genus Bactrocera; species Bactrocera tryoni. The sequence continues at coordinate 23,952,064 of NC_052501.1, read as the reverse complement.
TTACCGCCATTAAGGTAGCGGCAGGTCATAAAAATGGCAGATATAATCCCAGCGAAGACGATATATGTTAGTAAAGTTCAACAACGTTCCGCTTCTATTCAAGAGAATGATAGATTTGTTTCTTATATAGTTGCTTGGAACGCTTTGTCGCGTAACCAAATTCTCGAAAAAGATTATTAGACGGAAAACTAAAAGAATCATTACTCTGTTACGAGTAATTCCAACCTAATCCTTCCTAGATAGATAGTCATATGGGTATTATTCAAAAAAAGGACAATCAAGTTTAATTAAGTTCATTATCGAATATAACGTTAAGAAGGATGATTAAAGGTCGTACTAATGACTCTCTACTGAAGCTTTCGACTAATCCAGTCGGCTGTAATTTAAAGACGTTTAAATAACTTTCATATTAAACAGTAAGCACATTGTGTCAAACTTCTACTCTTTCCCTAATGGCTTTGCAACAAGTGAACCCATTCATCTCTTTAGCACATTTGAGAGCGCAAAACTAAAAGAGTTAATCTTCTGAAAGCGCTTGGGCCACCAAAAATGTTTTACGCTTAATCCATCAAATTAAACATTTCTCAAAATTTTGCCCTACACCTCTCCAACGCTATATTTCAATTTAGGCTCGCGAATCATACTTATTTTAGACATAACTCTACACACAAACGTACGTATGTACCTACAGCTGTTGGCGCATGCGTGCCTCTTGAACGAATATTGAACAAACAACAATAAAAATGTGGCAAAAATGGTAATGAGATGAAAGAAGTCCGCCTTCATAGCAATTGTGGCGGTGGCAAAGGGTCTCTCGCCGCAATACGTCATCGGTTCCACCCGGTGGCAAAAGGGCAGATGTAGACTTTGCGGCAAACGCTCGCTCACTCGCCCAGCCAACCATTTTCACGTGCTCCATTTTGGTGCCTACAAATATGAGGCTTCTCATGCAGACATGTGATTTTTCATACAAACACATACATACATACATACATATAAAAATGTCTAGCAATATACGTTTATGAATAGTATGAACACCGAACAGCGAACGACGGCGGAGTGAAGGCGCGCTTGGGCGATCGGTGGCGTTCAACGCTTGACGATTTGGCGGCTGTTGGCTGGCGGCCGCTGATGTGTGGCGTACAATGGTCATGACAGACAGCAATTTCGCACACGCAGACACGACATATTACACATACGTGAACAATGTTTTGGTTGGCAACAAAGCAACAAAAACATAAAAAACACACGAGCGCAAGCAACAATAAACATAAAGGCACGAAAAACGAAAAACAAAACCAAAACTGAAACCGAAAGAGCAACAAAACTGGCAGCAGCAGCAGCAATAGGCAGGCAGGCGTCTTGTGACAGCAACAACTAGCCGGCAATGTTTCACATTCACCCAAGTATGACGATGATGACAAACAAGGATTCCAAACTCAGATACCTGGATTCTTTTGGATAATTAAAAGCACTTAAGTTGGAATTTTTCGGGTTTTGTTTTTCTTGAGAAGCAAACAGCAACTTTGTCGTGCAACGCTGTGCCACATCTGAGTGATTTCTTCTTTGCTCGCGACTAGAATCCGCTCGGACCAAGAGAAAAACGGTTGCGCACACTTGAAGGCCGATATTCATGCTTTCGGTAGGCTAGCAGAGCGCACTGCCTCACAATATGAACACAATCGTATATATTGTGGAAAAGTAAAACGGAAATATTGAAAAAAATAGTATTAACTATAGTAAGGAAGTGTAAAATGCGTGCGGAAGCGAATACTATCGTAATACAGCTGTTATGTGGAGAAAAACTTTATGACTATAAATGCAATGATGTACCCTACAGCTTTCAACTATGAATAAACCACAGACCGAGAAGACTGAAATGAGGAGGAGGAAATGTCTAGAGCAGAGCGCCAGGGAATCAATGGAGCATCTCTTGTGCACTTGTCTCGCATTGGCAAGACTACGCTGCAAGCATTTGGGGATCCCACGTTATGAAACACTGTAGGAGGTATCGATAGTGAGGCCGCAGAGTCTGTTAAAATTCGCGTCAAGCTCAGGCATCCTAAAGGATGAGTACTCCCCAAGGACCCAATTACTGAACTCCATCTGGTATCGCAAAGGACCAAAACTGGTCTAAGCGCGACTTATTGGCTTACCATCTTAACCTAGCCTAACCTAACCTATAAATAAACCACACTCGGAAAAGGCTTTCTTCTGATTTCTGTTTATTATTGAGCTCTTTAGAGTTGTACTGTTCGCGTCGTATCCTATCGAAATATAGCCGAACTGAAGATATGGTCATAAACGACCAATCTCTGATGCCAAATAAGAAATTCATATTCGAAAAAGTTTACTGACCAAGCTGGCAGATTTAACGTTGCTATTGGTAAAGAAAAATACCGTTCTTCCATTTTCAAAGAATATAGATCATTAAATTAAATCTTAAATGGCTGCTTCCTCCTTAAAATAGTCAGGCGACCGTCTTTTTCCTGCCTAAAAGCTACTGCTGTACTACAAAATTTCAATTGTCAGATTACGGCCAGAGTCATACAAGCCTACATATATCTAGGTTAGGTTAACAGTTCGACCCCAGCAAGGATCTCATTTGGTCAGCTTGGAATACCGGTCCGTTGTATTAGTTAGAAACTCCTTATAACAAACCATAAGACCCTTAAAAATCGACGAAGCACTTTGAGGCTAATCTTTCTGTCAGTTTCGGCAGTTTCTGCTTCGCCAAGACCGAGAGCGGGATGTCTCAGCTTCAGTATTGTAAAGGCTGGACAATGGAGAAGAAAGTGACTGGATGTTTTCACCTCACCCTCCTCGGTACTACTTTGACAATTAGCACGCGACAACCCTTTACGCCTTACCGCATGAATGCCCATTGAACAATGTACTTAATTTTTCCGTTGTCCGTTTTACAAAGCGAAGATCTCTTCCGGGCTTCAGGCCCCTAACTCTCGGTGGCAGGGAGTTGAAGGTGTCTAAAATTTCAAATTCCTTGGCCCCACATTAGACTCAACCTTACGGTAGAGTAGGCATGAAGATTTAACAATGTCCAAAGCCATCAAGTCACATGATATGCAGACGCCTATCCAACAGATCCTGGGGCTGCAAGCCAGGTATCATAAGATGGCTGTATGCCATAATTGTAACTATTGGCACTTATGGCCGGTTGTTTGGGTATCTAAGGAAACATAGCCTTCGAAAGGCCCTCAACTATTAAAGCTGCAAAGGCCCGCCTGTGGCTGACTTGAAGTCATGCTCATGGAGCTCACACTGCTACAACTAGTGATCAAACAGGTAGCGAAACATACTATGCTGCTAATGGCAGCAGAGGGTTTCGGCAAAGGGAAGGTAATGTCGTCTCAACAAAAGAAGGCCTTAGGAAAAGACACACCACTGGCATTTCTGCCAAGGGACGGCGTTACGAAGAGGGTTAACTTTACAAAGCAGTTCAGAGTTACTCTCGGCAGTAAAGAGGAGCGGAACGATTCCACGTTCGACATACTACTGAAAGCTCAGACCTATCCAGTTGTACATTGACGGCACGAAAACACCGAAAGGCATAGGAGCAGGCATTGCGGAACCGCATACCAGACTATGCATACCAATGGGACGTTGTCCGACCATCTTTCAAGCATAAATCTTTACTATAAGCAGAAAACAATCGCAACCAGCACATCCGTATACTCAGCGATAGTCAAACGGCACTAAAGGTGATCTGAGCGTATTAGGTTAAATTGCTTTTAGTGGAGAAGTGTATTGGAAGGCTGAACCGCCTAACAGTGTGCAACTGGGTACGTTTAATCTGGGTGCAGGGGTATAAATGAGAAGTCACTTGTCCTACATGGTCATAGTCTTTTGCCTATTGCGCAAACACCCGTTTCTGCGAGATGGAGCAGGAAACTCCAGAACACCTCATTCTGGATAGCCCAGCAATTTGCAGAAGCAGGACCAAGGCCCTAGGTTTCATCTACGTGGACAGGGATTACATCACTTCAGTCCGGGCCAGCAGGCTCCTGGAATGGTTAGGACCATATGTGATATAGGGGAAGACGCAATAGACCATGGGTCGTAGTACAAAGTTTCAGTTTTACTATCTATCTATCCCTGTCCACAAAGAACTCCTACAATTGATGAAGATGAACTTTGCTAAGCATAAAGGCCAAAGGGGTCGATATACTACTGTGCCCAAAAAATTGTATTTATTTTGAAAATAATATTTAATATTTAATGCCAACGGATTTTCCAATCTTCGAAACACTGGTTGTAGTCACTTTCCGGGATGGCCTTCAGTTCCGTCTTCGCTGCGGCTTGAATCTCCTCTATCGTATAAAAACGGTGTCCCCGGAGCGGTCTTTTGAGCTTAATGAATAGCCAGAAGTCGCACGGTGCCAAATCAGGTGAATACATTGGTTGCGGAACGATATGGGTTGAGTTTTTGGCGAAATGATCACGAATTACGAGGGCAGTATGGGATGGTGCATTATCGTGGTGTAAGAACCAAGCATTGTCTTTCTACAATTCCGGCCTTTTTAGGCGGATAGCGTTACGCAAACGACGCATAACGTTCAAATAATATTCCTTGTTGACTGTTTGACCGGTTGGAAGGAATTCATAATGCACAATACCACGATAATCGAAGAAAACAGTCAACATGACCTTGTTTTTTGAGCGACTTTGACGCGATTTTTTTGGTCTCGGCTTCTTTTTGGTTCGGTTGTTTCGAGGTTCTAAGCATAGATCCAAGTCTCATCGCCAGTTGTAATGCGTTTCATGATACCCTGGCAGTCGGAAAGCATCGTTTCACACACTTCAAAGCGACGCCTTTTTTTTCCAAAAAATTCAATGTTTTCGGTACCAGTCGAGATTTGACGCGCTTGAGGCCAAAACATCCTTCAAAATAGTAGTGGCTGAGCCTTTCGATATGCCAACTTCATAATTGTTAATCGACGGTTTTTCAACACCAAATCTTTGATTTGTTGAACGTGAACTTCGACGGTTGGGGTTGATGGTCGCCCTGGACGCTCTTCGTCTTCGACACGTTCACGGCCGGCTTGGAACTCACTATACCACTTCTAAACATTTTTTTTAAACATAGCCTCATCACCAAAGGCTTTCTGCACCATCCTCAACGTATAAGCAGCAGAAAATTGATTCCGTAAACAAAATTTGTTGTAAATTCTTTGCTCAACAAATTTCGATATCGCAAAAAACGAAAAACTCACTTTTGGCAGCTCACAAAACGACACGTATCTCAAATACTAATGAATATTTTGACATGAAATTTGACATAAATGTGACTGACAGTACTACCAACCTAAAAAAAAAAAACAATTCTCCGACGCACGCAGTTTAAATTCAAATATCACCTTATTTTTTGGGCACAGTAGTATACCATGATTCCGAACATTAACAACTAATGTTTGTACAAAGCAAAAATACCTTCAGTGTTTCGTGTGCCCGTGGGTATAAAAATAGGCGAAATTTTTAAAATAAATAACTAGAGCGACCTCCAGCAGTCCGCGCAGAGTTTGCACTATTTATTCACACAGCTGTACATAGACCTAGTTACATGTGTACTCAGAGAAAAAAATCAAAAATGAAAAATATATTTATAATTTTTGCCATTTAACGCCGTATGGGAGAGCGTTCCACTAAACCGTCTGGGTACAACCAAATTTGGCTTAGGTCCACATTTGCACGCATTTATGTATATACTTATTTATGTGTATGATTGTAGCGATTGTACGAGCATGTAGGTATTTGCGCGTGTGCATTCATATTCGGAATATGTGACTATTTCTTTGAAATCGATCTGCTCACAATGAGCTGTCCATTTGGCAATGATAGCTAGCATAGTCTAGAAATATTTCCAGCCAAGCTCCGCATTTATAGCTCATATTTATATGTGACTACGTCATAATGGCAACTATTTTAATATGTGTAATTATAAAGGACTCCTTCGGATGTTAAAAATAGTCGTAAGCGTGTTGAAACGACGAAGTTAATATTCTGCGAGAAGCCGCGCATGATGAGAGTCAAAAGTGGAGTGATTCGTTATGAACAAGTATGGGTGAAATGTGAAAATATTCGCTTAGTACTATATCTACATATTTACTTGTGTGTGAGGATAATGTCGAGTTATGTATAGGCCATATTTGAAATATTACCTTGATTCACTTTGCAATTTTCTGCTCATTGCCAGAATATCAAATCGGCGCCTGTGATGTGTGATTACTATAATCGTTGGCGAGAATTTGCGACCGCCAGGAGACCAGAATTTTTGTCATTGCTACTGTTCCACAGAAAATTTAAATATACACGATATATAGATTTATGGCATAAAGTTCACTTAGATCTTTTTTCAGTTCCAAGCTATTTGTATATATTCTACTAGACACAGACACTATGAACGGTTGATGTATTTGGCTGAGATGACGGTCAATACTTATAAAAACCCTTTTTCGGTTAAGATATGAGTTCGCTGTTTGGCGCCAATTAGATATTCCAAGTGTAGCCAGGTCCTTCTCCATCTTGTCTTTCCAACGGTCTTCCTCTCTTGCTGGAGTGTTTTCATCCATTCGGACGACATAACCCAGCCAGCGTAGCCACTGTCTCTCAATTCTCTGAACTATGTGCATGTCGTCGCCGTTGCAATTTCGCAAAAGACCATAAATCTTCCGCAGAACTTTTCTCTCGAAAACTCTTAACGCCGGTTCATAAGATGTTACATGCCTCTGCAACGTATAGTTTAGCAGGACGGCAAGAGTTATTCTGCGTTGAGGCTGAATTTGTTGTTGGGGTTAATGCTGGTTTGAAGATAGACGAAATTATCTACGACTTCGAAGATACGTCTGTAAACAGTGACGTGGGAGCCAAGTCGCGAGTGCGATGACTGTTTGTTTGATGACAGGAGATATTTCGTCTTGTCCATATTCACTACCAGGCCCATTTGCTTCGCTTCCTTATCCAGTCTGCAGAAAGCATGCCGTTAGTTCTGCTTTCTGTTTTTGAGGCCAATGATATCAGTATCGGCGACGTACGCCAGCAGACGTCCATTCTTTCTTTATTATTTTGGAGTTGATTGGAAAAGTCACACAATAAGGAGTCTCCTCATCTGAAACCTCGCTTGGTATCGAACGGCGTAGAGGTCCTTTCCGATCCTGATGGAGCTTTTGGTGTTGCTCAACGCCAGCTTTCATAGCCGTATTAGCTTTGCGGGAATACCGAGTTCAGACATAGCAGCTTAGAGGCAATTCGTTGTCAAACTGTCGAGGGTGGCTTTATAATCGACGAAAAGGTGGTGTGTGTCGATCTTCCTTTCATGGGTATTTTCCAAGATTTGGCGCATAGTGATAATCTGGTCGATTATAGATTTTCCAGGTCTAAAGTCACTGATAAGGTCAAATTAGTCTTTCACACAACAGAGTATCTCTTAGTGTTAGTTTAAGAAATTATTCCGAAAGGGGGAAACGGTAGAGAATAATAAGCTTTGGTAGCAAAAACAAACTGAACTCCTATTGGGATCGAGGACTCAACTGACACCCATATACCATAATAATAAAACTCCGGAGTATCTGCTTCTCGAGTGTGTAGTAATCTGTATGCGCAGAAACAAAGTCCTGTGATACACTTATCTCAGCAGAGAATACATCGACTCTCTAGCGCCTAGCACGTTTCTCCAATATATAAGTATGATGGGCCTAAGTGAGTCGTTTTGAATGAGGGAAGGGCACAAAAGACCATCGATTGCTTACTCCAATCGCTTTATCTTTTATTCTACCTTAGTTTGGGTTTCGGATTCCGATAAAGTGATCTTAAGCCCTTCCAACTGCTACTTATCTTTTTAACGCTTGGCTTCTTGCTCTCGCAGACTTTAATAAAACTCGTACGGAATTCCATAAGTTTTGTCAGAGAGTACGGCTCAGTACACTTCCATTTCTTGTCCGAAATGAGTAGCAGTTCCAGTTGTGCAGAAAAAATCTAATGAATACCGTTATTCATATTTCATTTGATATTCATTGAATTAACGATGCCGAGTGGTTTCACGATGGCGACTACCACATAACGGCAATCTTTTCGTGGCAATCGTCACACGAAGCTTAATCCAGTACTCGTGTACTCTTATAAATTTCTGATTTACTCCGATAATTTTCGCTCCAAAGCAATTATTGTACACAATGCGACTACTGTTCTCCCATTAAACGACAGCATGTGATTTCTTTCACCCGTTAATGCGTAATAATTGACGTTTATCAACGAATGCATACGGTTTTTGGAAAATGGTTCGCGGTTAAGAAAGGAAAATTGCGTTGCATTCAATCATTCAATCATTTGGGGTGAAACAAATTTCTAATATCTTCTTTAAATTGCCTCAAATCGGTGGAGGCCACTTGTGAGAGTGCATTAACGCCGGCCGGTGTATCGGTTGTAGTGAGAGTGAATTAGGTAAATGTCAGGTAATGAGTGCTTTCGTTACAGTTCTACTAATGATACAAAGAAATGCTGTCAAAATTTGAAACAAACATCATTTTTCATAATCACCAACGTACGAGCAGCAACAACAACAACAACTAAATACAATAACACACTCTGAGGTCCCCATGCATTCCTTTTGCACTCGAACGGGCAGAGCTCGGCAATCGGGTAGTTGTGAAGATCATCGCTGTTGGCTTCGGGGCAGGGGCCGAGATTGCAGAGCGAACGCACTGACAGCTAACAGTTAGTTAGAAATAGACTTCACATTTGAAAGGCGAACTGCGCACGAAAGAAAGTAAGTGAAGAAGAAGAAAGAGCTGGGCGCACATTATGGCTTTTCGCTACGTTTGATTAACCTTGAAGGCATAGCTGGAACGAGTAGTCACAAAGCAGAGCAGAACGGAATGGAGCGAGTAATGTGCGTGGCCGAGTGTTGGCAGAGCGTTGGAGAATGCGGGGCATGCAGCACAAGTTGAACGATTTTAGTTAACATACTCGTATTTGGGGATTTCTCAGCGTCTTTTTTGTAATTTTTTTCCATTTATTTTTTTGTAGCGTTCACTTCATTTTTCTTTCATTTACTGCTTTTACTTAGTTGTTTGTTTTTATTTTTGCTTTTTTCTCGTCTACGCGACTAAACATTTCCCATGCGCTAGAAACACACACGCGCCTATGCATTCACACACACATACATGCGCGCAAACACATGCGCGTTCGAGCGATTTGTGGAAATGTGACGGATGATGGAATACTAGCGACTTTACAGCAGGTTCCACCATTCAATTGCCGTTTCTTTCCGTATTTTTCATTGTCAGCTCTGTCTGCTTACCTTTTTTGGTGCGCAACTCTTAGCGTAACGGCAACAGCAACAACAACAATAACAATAACAACCTATAATCATTCTTGCTACACACGCGTGTGTTTTAATTTATCATTTTCGGACAACAACCATTGCTTGTAAACAAGATATTAATTAATCTGGCTTATATTAGTTTCATTAGCAAACATTAATTAGGTACCTTCGGAAAGCCAACCACCTACTGTTTGGGTTTTTAGTTTGAACATTTCAAGATTTGAATTGAAGAAGTTGCTTATGATGGACTTGATGGTCATGATCGGTTAGCTAAGCGTTGAATGAACTGACTTCGTACCACTTTATGTGTGTTGTTGTTACTACGCTAAGTTGAGCTTGCATGTTTGCATGTGTACATCCATCTCCAAATTTCATATTTACTTAGTAATATGCTTATGTAACGCTAAATAATACGAGGTTGTGGTATATTTAGCCTTTTAGCACTAATCGCTACTGCATTCAACTCTTGTAAGCTATGCTAAAATTACTATTATCTAAATTATTTAAATTATTTTTAATTTGTTTTATTATTAACTGTTTTTCACAATATATATTTTTTTGTTTTAATAAATATTATTATTTTTAATTTATTATTTTTCTAATTTAATTTATTTTTTTCAAATTAATAACCTTTTGCAATTATTATTATTATAATTAAATTAAAATTTTTCCGTTTTTTATTATATTTAAGTTATGCATATTTTTATTTTTAAATTTAATTTAGTGGAATTTATTTACTTGAAATATGTAAATTATTTTTCTTTTGGTTTTCAATTTTTAATTAAATATGTTTTACTGTTTTTTTGCATGTATTCTATATATTTCTAATTTGTTATGTTTTCTTCATTTAATTTAATTTTTTTCGAATATTTTAATTTATAATTTGTTTAATTATAATTATTTTAATTAATTAACTGTTTTTCACAATATTTTTTGTTTTGCTTTAAATTCGTTTCGTTTCAATCAAAATACGATCTTTTTAATTATAATTATTTTATTTAATTAATTTTTTTCCACAATATTTTTTGTTTTGTTTTAAAATTGTTTTTTTTTTCAGTATAATATTTATTAATTAAATTTAATTTTTTCCGCTTTTATAGTTGTTTTATATTTCAGTTATTCATATTTATGTACATTATGAAATTTAGTCCAGCTGATTTAATTTTTTCAAATATTTAATTAAGTGTTTTGGTTTAGTAATTTTAAATTATTATTTTTTGTTTAATTTTTTTATTTAAACTTTTTTTTTCAAATATTATAATTTATATTGTTTTAATTATTATTATTTTTATTAAAATTAATTTTTTACTTTTTCATTATATTTTAGTAATGTATATTTTTATTTTTAAATTAAATTTTGTTAAATTATTATTTTTTTTTCAAATATTATAATTTATATTGTTTCAATTATTATTATATTTATTAAAATTAATTTTTTACTTTTTTATATTATATTTTAGTAATGTATATCTTTATTTTTAAATTAAATTTTGTTAAATTAATTTTTTTTTCAAATTCTATAATTTATATTGTTTAATTATTATTATTTTATTAAAATTAATTTTTACTTTTTTTATTATATTTTAGAAATGTATAGTTTTTACGTGTGCTCTTCCGATCTATTAAATTTTGTTAAATAATTTTTTTTAAGTATTTAAATTAATTTTTTTGTGTTGTTTACTAACTTATTTAATTTTTTTTGATTTTGATTTTTTTATTTAATATTTTTTTATTTAATCATACTGTTTCCTAATTTTAAATATTTTTAATTATTTTATTTTTTTACTTTATGTTTTTTAAGTATTTTAATGACTTTTTTAATTTGTTTTATTTTATTAATTTTGTTTTTATTATTTACTTCTTCTTAATATGATTTTTCTTCAATTTATTCTTTACTACATTAAACTGTTGTGAGTAAGCTTTGCCAAAATTAATAACATTATCCTTATTATTACATTTATTATTAGTTTTTAACTTGTTTTTTATTTCTTAAATATTTAATTATTTAAATTATAATTTTTGTTTTCTTAAATAATAATGTATTAATAAAACAGTTTCATCTTAATTATTTTTTCTCTCTTAACCTTATTTATAAATATTTAATTTTATTTTGTTAAATTTTTTTAATTTGTTGTATTTTTTATTTTATTTTTATTTTTTTGTTTCTTATCTCTAATTTGATTTTTTCAAACTTATTTGCTTATGCATTCAACCGATGTTAACTTTGCCAAATTATTTAATTTGTTATGTTATTAACTTTTTTTTTTTATAATTTTTGGTTTTGAATCTTTAATATTTTTCCTTTAATTTTTGATTTTTTTTTTCATTTTATTTATTCATTTATTTTATTTATTATTATTTTTTAATACTATTTAATTTTTGTTTAATTTAATTTGCTTTTGAATTTCAGTTTTAATTTGTTATATATTTTTTCACATTTTTTATGTTTTTCATTTTTCTCCTCTTATTAATTTCATTATATTTTTTTTTCGCCAACTTGAATAACATAACAATTTGTACCGATCGAGTATTTGTTGATTTTACATGGAAAGTCATTAACTAAAGCAATTTAAGTCACCCGCAGGCACATATTTGCCGTTAAGTTATTAGTGAAGCTAAAGATTTTTCCATTTAGAGCGGATCAGTGTTGAAATGGAATAAAATATGCTGTGCAAGTGATATTATATAAATATTAAATTATTTTTTTTTGTGGGATTACATAAATATTTTTTGATGATTTTATCATTAAAGACAATTAAGATAATTTACTTTTAATATTCAAAATAAATTAATTAATTTAATCGTAATACTCACCTATTGCAATACAAATCTTTATTGTCGCCTTGAAAATAGGCTCCTTTTAAGCCAATACAAGCATGCCAATTCTTAATCTAATTTTTCATACACTTGTTATAAGCCCTGGTTGGGTTGGCCTTCAGTACCTTCACCGATTGTCTTTTAATAGGCATTGAATGCAATGGCGCGTTCTCCAAAGCGGATTGTTCAGCTTCGAAAACGCAAAGAAGTCACAGAGAGCCAAATTTGGCGAAATCGTTTGCTGAAAACTGACTTTCGTTTCACGTTTGTCTAAAAAGTCAGTCACAATCATGCTAGAATATGATGGCGCATTATCCAAAAATTCACGGTTTTTTCCCCACAAATCCGGTCGTTTGCAATTAATCGCTTCAAACGCCTCAAAGTGGTCAAAAAGTAGTATTTATTGTTCGTTTAACCCGAATAGAGAAAAATCCCACTAGCGCCTTATGAAATGCTGACAATCGTTGCTTTTGTAACTCGCCTCTGCGTTCGATTGGTCACAAAACAATCCTACTGACTAGGCTTATCCTACTGACTAGACTTAATTTTAAGTCTTTAAGGCACATATGCAAATAGTTTACCAATTTTTCTTGATTCCTTCTTTTAACAAATATCAGGTTCTCATTCACTTATCCAGTATAGCCTGAGCTCTACAAATAAACCAATCGTCTTCAGTAACATATAGTATTTTTATACCCTGAACAGGGTATATTTAGGCGTTCTTATTCCGCACTATAGAGGAGGATGGAGTCATGTGTAGAAGTTCACGCAAGTGAACTGAGCGCCATTTACTTGGAAGAGGCAAGAAACGATTATTTTACATATGCCACAAGCAGTTCACGACCTCCGGTATTAGACCAAGTATTCTCTGGGTAGCTTAAGAACATCCGTTTGGAGACAAGCTAACGTGGAAAAGCGAACCATACTTTCCCATGATTGTGTGCTGGGTTTGAGCGCCACGTAAAAAATGCTCCCAATGAATAGGAAGCAGCAGCCTGGGATGATAGACGGACCTTGTAATAACACCCCCTGTCATCAAATACCGCAGTCGATGGAACGATGAGTTGTACGAGGTATACGACGACATTGACGTAGTTCAGCGAATTAAGAGACACCGGCTGCGTTGCCTAGGTCATGTCGTCCGAATCGAATCCGAACTGAGTGTATTCGACGCAGTACACGCCGGGAGAAGCACAGAAGATTTCTTCAGGTAGAGAAGGACCTGGTTACATTTGGAATCTCCAATGGGCGCCAAACAGCGAATGCGAAGAACGTTTGAAGCGCTGTTATAAACTGGGATATAACCGCGTAAACAATGTCTACGCGAATAAAGAAGAAGAACAGGGTATATTAAGTTCGCTACGATGTTTGTAACACTCAAATGAAAACGTCTACGATCTTATAAAGTATACATAACTATAGATGCTTAAACTGATGAGCTGAGTCGATTTGTCATTGCCTGATTGTCATGTCCGTCTATATATACGCGAAATAATACCTCAGTTTTTGAGTTACGGATCGAAAGTATTACACACGTCCATCTCACACCAAGAAAGAAGCTGCTGATTTATAGGAATCACTATTGCATATAGCTACCGTACAAACTGGCCGATCAATCTAAAACCCTTATATGGAAAACTTTTTTATTTGACAAGGTATCTTCACAGAATTTTGCATAGACTATTATCGAAGACATCGCCACAATTTGCGATCAAATTGTTCAGATCTAACTACTATAGCATACAGCTACCAAACAAACTGACGGATCAAGCTCAAGATAAAGATCTTTTTATACCCTTTTTATGCTATAAAAGGGCACTTGTGAAGGGAAATATATGTAGCTTTGGTGCAGCCGAAATTTACGTTTTTTAAGCGATTTTTAAGATATATTTCCTAATCATAAATCAAATTTGAATTTTACATATTTTGAAAAAGTTAACCTAAAACCTTCGACTCAGTTACTTCCTGACTACAATTGGCACATTTTTATGGAGTTTTATGCACTTGCAGCGCAGCAGGCATTTCTAGAATATTACTACAGATTATTTCTTGCAACCATTGTCAGCGTAGATTAGGTGCTTATGCCTAGCGTTGGTGAGATCTCGGTAATCTAATCAGTGCGTTCTAGAATTATTACACAACCCCAACAGCGTGTACTGATTACTAAAATTTTATAGACCTAATAAGCAACACACGTGTGTGTTATGTGTGTCTGAATTTCTATGTATACGTGTGTGCGTGTATGCGTGATGAAAAGCATGTAAATTCGGTTGTAGATACGCGATCTCATTTGAAAAGATGGGCAATATTGCCATAATTTATAATCTCTCATTAGTATGAGTATCGGGCGGCCAACACAGCCACAGCACACACAAGATCACAAGATGACCAGATCACAAGAACACCTAATCATTAGACGAAATATGAGCATTTTATTGCATCCCATACACGCTCATCAGACATCATAAAAAAGACACTTTTATATATAAAGTGAACACAATTTGTGGTTGGTTACTTGGCTGACTGGTTGCAACGCTGCGCGCTGTGTCTGTGTGTGTGTGTGTACATGTGTGTGCGTGTGTGTTGGCTCAGACGATTGTCACAGCAGTCGCACTCATTTATAAACGCCTCGAAAACACTTTTGAGTAATCAGCTGCCGCAGTGATGTGCAGCCAACTGAGGAAGAAGAGCGGCAGAAGGCGCGATCACTTTTATTAAGGTAGCAATAAAAAATGTACACAAATTCTGAGGACACAATACACCATGCCAAAGAGTCGTCGTAGCAGAGAGTAAAGGGCAAATTGAGCATATGTGCTCCACAGCATTTGACAACTGTGTGCCTGTGTGTAATGTGGAGAAGGCTACTAGCGTTTGAAGAGACAAATTGAGCAGCGCTCTTCGCAAGTGGGTGTTTTTGTGGAGTTCAGAGTTGTATTTACTTACGTATCTGTATGTGTGTGGAGGTATGCCTTGTTGCCGCATAATTTCTCGGAAGTTCATCGCATCTTATCTAGCAGTAGATATGCGATCAGTATAGTTTGAACAATCTATTAATTATAAATTCTAATGAAAACTATTATAATGCTAACATTAACAAGTAGTAAACCAAATATAAATTAAATTTATTTCTCTTTAATTAATGTTTTGTGCCGCTCAGTCTGTTTACTGCGGTATTCCCGCTTTATGGTACGTGACTCGAAGCCTCACTTAAAGATATGGTTTTAATAGTTGTCATCTCTTAGTTAGTAGCTCTAACATTACGCGACTGTTCTTAATACACACGGCAGGATTTTTAATCTTAAAGGACTTATGCACAAATCAACCAACCCTATGGGTCGAAATTCTCAAACAATAAAAAATGGCACTTGCTCGGGCATGTTCTGAGACGAAATTCAGACACAATCACCTGACACGCTATCGACTGGCGTCAATCGACAGAAAAGCTGGCCCGCTCTTACCCAGAGAAGGAATTTTGACTTCAAAAAAACTAAGGTCCAAAATGGTTAAAGTTTAACTAAGAGAATAGCAAAACGCGAAATTAATGGAAAAGGATTCTCCACTCCAAAACCATAGGATACAGAATACATATGTATAAAAGAACTTTGCAACCAAGCTCACACACAAAGTTCGGTACCGTCTATCAATCGTTACATATGTATGTATATAATATATAATATAATGTATGTGGGTTGAAGTAAAATTTTAGTTTCAACCACCTTACATTTCTTCAAATGTGACTTTTTTAGAGTCTGTGGTTCTATCGGGTTAGGATACAGAATACATATGTATAAAAGAACTTTGCAACCAAGCTCACACACAAAGTTCGGTACCGTCTATCAATCGTTACATATGTATGTATATAATATATAATATAATGTATGTGGGTTGAAGTAAAATTTTAGTTTCAACCACCTTACATTTCTTCAAATGTGACTTTTTTAGAGTCTGTGGTTCTAGAAAACCGCTCATATTACGAAACTAAAAGTTTTTGAAAATCATGAGGGAAAGCTTAAAAACTACCCGAATTACAAACATGAATTTAATTTTTTACTATTTCTTCTTTACTGGCGTAGACAACGCTTACGTGGTTATAGCTGAGTTAACAGCAGCGCGCCAGCCTTTTCTTCTTTTCGCAAAGCGCTGTTGCTTCCTTTTCATTGGTAGCGTTTTTTACGTGGCGGGTCCCAAACCCAGCACATAACCCTGAGGAGTGATGGTTTGCCTTCTCACTGTAGCTCACCTTCGAACGAATGTTCTTTGGCTACCCAGAGGTTACTTGGTCTAAGATCGGAAGTCGTGAGCTGCTTGAACCATATGTAAAAGAATCGTTTTTGGCCGCTCCCAAGTGAATGGCGATCAGGGAACTTTGTGAACATCTACACCTAACACCATCCTCCTATTTACTATTTAGGAAACATAAAATAACATTTATTACAATAAAGTCAAAAACTTAACATCTGGTCTTCTTTATAGTTTCAGGTTTTCATCAATCAAAATACGTTAAGTCGGATAGTATTCAGAAAACCTCAGCAAAAGCCGGACACCAATATAACAGCAATCTAAGGCAACAAAATAAAATGTAAGTCAATATTTTTTTATATTATTTAGACACATATATTTCTTCCGCTTCTATCTCTAAAATTTAAGAAGGATCCTTGCAACACACCAAATTTTAACTGGTATTCACCTTGCGTCATAAACTCGTGTAAAAATTGTTCAAATGGCTTTTTAAAAATGTCAAAATTTATTATTTAATTGTTAAGACATATTAAACGTCCAATGGACGTAGGCACATTAAGATGTGCATAGGTACATTAAGTGCCTATGGTCTTTCAGCCTAAGTGATTTGCAAAAAAGCTAATACAATTTCTGTGTGTTAGTATCCTATAGAATATGTCTTAATTACTTTATCTCTCCGATTTCCTCCTTGTTGGTGGGGGTGGCGCCTAATATTATGGTTCTCTGCTAATTGATTTATTGAAGATTTTTTCTAAAAAACCTACTTCGTCTATGTGTTTATCTGATATAGTGACCATTAGTTAGTTACCTATACAATAAATACTTAGTTCTAGTCTTATCATTAGTACTTGAGCCAGATCTGCTTCGTTATCTTGCAGTTTGTTATTGATTTACACCTGCTCTGAGCTATTTGTTCAAAATAAGTACAAAGTTCTCTTCTGACCTTTCTCAGCGTGGTGGGTCTCGGATTCGTCTAAAGAGCCTCCTAGCTTGACCAACTTGGCCAGGAACACAAATTATGGATAAGTGCAGTTGACCTGCTAGTGAGCTTAAATATTTCAATTGTAGATTACGCTTGAATTAATTTGTGGCGTCGACAAGGCCAGCAACGACGGATAGACTTTACTATATATGGTTGCTTTCTGTATCCTCATGTAGTTATTCAATAGAACACCACCGGCCTTTTCTATACCTATTAGTACTGCTGGGAAGATGCTGGCTGAGTTTGCTAGCTGGATAGAAGCAGATATTTCTTATGGCTTATAGTCAAAGATTCGGCACTTACATCCTCAAATAGGCTTAATTTAATTTAAGTCCATAATTTTTATGTTAAAGCAATAAATTGAAGATTTTAGTTAGTTCAATTGGTGTTCGTCGACCCTTTAAGCTAAATAGTGTGTCATGGCGTGGAATTGTTTCTGGTACGTCGTTTCGTTTCCCCTTTATTTTACAGCAGTAATATATTATTGTGCTTATAAATTGCACTAGCATTACTCAGATCGCTTATTTATGAGAGTTTGAGATTTTGTTTTGCGTATTCATCTAGTTTTCATACCTTTCGTATCTTCAATTATGAAGATAATCTATTTACACTACATTTTTACTTCATTAGCCGTCTTCCATGCCCTACTTCTTTGCCACTAATGTTTGAGCCCTGCTTTCTAATTGAGAAGATTACATAAAAGAGCAAAAAAAAATTAATCGATAGTAGAAGAGCAGTGAATCGAACGAGCAATTGGCATAAATCACGTACACTGGTATTAATTTTTTTATTACACTTAACTGGTATAATCGATTATTATTCTAAATAAATTAGTCCAGTAGAGCCTGAGAAATCGTGGGTATCGCTTTGAAAAACACAGTATCAAAGAAAACGCTTCTAAGAAGAAAAAATCACACGGAAGCAAAGGATATTCAATGCGCTTTTGGCTTTGAATTTGGTCACAATCGTGGCTCGATGCGATGGTGCATTATCATCGTGTAAAATCCATAAATTGTTATTTCAAATAGAACTCCTTATTGACAGTCTGTCCCTCAGAAACTAACTGTTGATTTGTTTGCATTTCAAACTCATAAACACATGTTTCATCGCCAGTTATAATGCTTTCCATGAATGTGGGATGGGAATTCACACGATCAAGAATGTCCATAGAGAACTGTTTACAGTACTCTTTTTGAAAAAAAAAAAAAAAAAATCAGCTTTATCGGAACGAGTCGAACAAGAACGCATTTTATACCCAAAATAGCCACCAAAATCACGAGTGATGTTGACCTCTCTTTAAATCTTTCTAGAGCTTGTCTAACGATTTTCACCAGCACCATATCCTTCACTTTTTTAATATTTTCATCATTTGAAGGCAAATTCTTTGTTCGATATTTTTATCCATTGTAAAAGCAACGCTCTACTAAGGTGTAACGACTTAAGTGGTGATTTATACCTCTAAAATAAATAAAAAGTGAAATAGTTCATTACAATTTTTATTGTTACGTACACTATTAACAAAGAAATTCTGCAATATTTGGAAAAAATATTTTAAACTCGGCCATTGAAAAAAGATGCGCCCGTCTTGGCAAGATAACTCCTTACAAAATCATCTAAAGTGAAAAAATACGTGCTTTAGTTAAAACCTTAACTTGGACAAAGGAAAAAAAATTTAAATAGGATTTTTGGCAGACATTTTTACAAAAAAAATAAAAAAATCAGTGAAAATTTCGGAATTTTTTTTTTCAAATAGTTGTATCCGAAAAAAAAATCCATCGTCTAAGTCTGTAAGAATTGTGTCTCAAGGACCTGTGGAAAATTTCATGAAGATCGGTTGAGTAGTTCTCGAAAAATCTTGCCAACCAACTTCAAAAACACAGTTTCGAGAAAAACGCGTTTAAAGACGGCGCACATAGCCAGCTAGCCTCAAGCGCACAAGGTTGTATTGCCAAAACTATAACTCGGATCAAATTGAAAATTTAGGAAAATATTCTAGAGATGTTGTAGAATTTAATAAGACATAAAAAAAATCGATTTTTTGAAACCCGTAAACCCATGTAACCCAAGTGTTGACAGATCGCGCTCTTATTGTCTTTGGCAGAGTAATTTGGACACTCCTAACAATATAGAAAAATAAATTTTTTTGAAATATTATTTACTCAGGGAATTTGTATTATATTTTCCGGGTGCTTTTTTGTCACAATATATTTTTTAAATATTTAAGTTCTGATTAAGTATTACATAAGTAATAGAGGAAACATATCTAGAGCAAGCTATGTCAATCACAACATCTAGTTTGGCGTCTCTTAACTCAAAGCTTGTATTTCCCCATTGTCGAAATAAGTTTTTTTCTGCATTAGAAATACGAAACCATACACACACAATCCTACAGTTGTGTGCCAAGTGCGAGTATTTTATAAACTCACTAATTAACTGCACTTATTCCGACTTACTAAATAATGACAACAACTTGCAACTTAACTAACATACCTCCCTCAGCATTTTAAATAACTCACCACGTGACTTACCAACATAAGTACATACATGCATGCCAACTTACAAAGTACATCCATATGTGTGTGTGTTTACACAGCCACTAAAGCTGAGCACCGCTGCCGCTGCCCAACGCTGAAAGACAGGATTGTTGCAAGCAAACTCATATTTGCTTGTACAAAAACTTGTTTCAACGGACAATTTCAATCTGTGACAAATTATTATTGAATAAAAACGCAGCTAGAAGCAACCGCCGTCCAACGAACACCAATACATATACACATATAGACAAATAAATATAAATATGTGTATATGTAGACACACTTTTGTATGTGCCTGTGCGTTTCTGTGCGTCTCCTGTGAACTCTTACACCTGTTGGTGCTCTTTCTGAACCCGAGCTTGCAGCTCTTTCGGCTGCTCTTTGCCACAAGCCGAAGCGAGCGGCGAACGGCGAACGGCGCTGACACACAACGCCACAATAATAAATTGTTCGGTCTGGCAATAAATAAATACAATTGAATGTGAATTGTTTTTTGGTTTTTTTTGTGTTTTTTTTGTTAATTTTTAGTTGCTTTTTGTTTTTGTTTTGTTGCTCGTCTACACGACAACTCAATAAATTTTTATGTCTTTATTGTTATTGGCTATTGTTTTCATTCGGTTTTCCTAACAAAAATGTTATGACCATTTACCGCGTTTAAGGCGAGATTTGCTCGCCTTCATTTAACTATTTTTTCGTAGAAAAAAGTGTTACAAAATTTTTATTGAACTTTCTTGTACAATTTTAGTCAAACCACTTCTTAAGCAAGCCACTTTTGTTCGCGAAATAAGAAAGCTTAGACACTTTTGTTGTGCAAATTGTTTTTGTTATCTTTATTTGCTGTGTATTTGAGCATTTTTGTAATTATACAGGTATGACCATAAAACTGTGTATGGTGGCTTTATCAAAAGCATCGCTTGTGCAACTCTTCAACAATTGCACGATTGTGAAATAAGAAAAATTCGCTCGTTTTAATTGTCGTGCCAAATGTTGAGGTTTTTTTGCATCATCATACATTTTTTGGTGTTAATTATTAAAATAAGACGACTTAGAATATGTATTGTCCCTTCAAAATAGCTAAAAACTACATATCCTTCTATATTTTTCCTTCTTCTTTACTGATTTGGCGCCAATTTGAGAGTGCAGCCAGATCCTTCTCCACCTGGTCTCTCCAATGGAGTGTAGGTCTTCCTCTGCCAGACGGGTACTGTGTAGAAAACATTCAAAGTTGGAGTGTTTTCGTTCATTCAGACAACATGACCCAATTGTAACCAGGTCTTTATCCACCCGGTCTTTCCAATGGACGGTCATACTCTGCTTCCACAGATGGGTGCTGAATCAAAAACCTTAAAACCTGGACATCCATCCTAACAAACTGAACTTAACCAGTGTAGCCGCAGTCTCTTGATTTCGCTGAACTATATCAATGTCGTCGTAATCGTTCCATTCTCAGTAGCCAATGCCCAAAATACTATAAATTTCCGCAAAACCTTTCTCTCAAAAACGCGTAACGTCGTGTCATCCTCCATGCCCACGCACCATATAGCATGACGGGAAGGATGAACACTTACCGATCCAAACGGGGTTAGAACGCATGCAACGAGTCTCCGCATGACACTGACCACCCTTTTGCATGCTCTACTAATCCTACTCATCTAGCACCCTTTTCCCTTTGGTCAGACCGGTCCTTTTTGAGGTATAGAAGTATAAGAATATTATTTATTAAGGCAAAAAGTTTTTTCTACCGAAGTCGCTGGGAAACGATTTTATGAAAACCAGATTTTTTCTCTTGCACTCTTTTCTATTTACGTTTTTGATTCCGAAGGTTGTCATAATTTTTCCCATCTAGTGTTGCCTGGTGTTTTTATCTCGTTTTGTCTGCTATTTAATTTTTCCTTTTACTGCAAATCACACGGTATTTCCGGGTCCTTTTTTTCTGACTCCTGTTCTGCTGGCTTTGGTGCAGTCCATTTGGAAGAGCTGTCCCTGCTACCGATAATATCAAAGAGTTTGTCTAGCTCAGCCTATTCCTCTTCGTTACATACACATGTTCTTCTGCCTTAGCATTACCAGCTTCATCTCTTTGAGCGTAACGAGAAACTTTAGGAGCGCCTCATTCGCTTCTGCTCTCATCTTCAGAATTAATGTTTGCCTTGGAGAGTTGCGGCCATTTGCGAGTTTCGGTTGTTTGCCGGGGTCTTAAGAAAAAAGTCTAACGGTTTGTTATCACATGATCTTGGTGGTCAATCGAACGTCCCAAAGCGTGAAATTATCTGCTCACCGAGGTGTTCTCTCAATAAATTCATTGATTGATGCGATATGTGGGAACTGGCGCCATCTTGTTGAAGCAAAAGTCACAGAGATCACGGGCGTCAAGTTCAGACATCAAATAGTCGGTTATCATGTCGCGATAACGTTCACAGATACTTTTCGGTTATGTTTTTATCGGCATCACCGGCCCACAAACCATACTAAACGGTTTCTTTCCTGAATGAAATGGCAGCTTTTGAATCTCTTCAGGTTGCTCTTCATCCCAAATGCGGCAATTTGGCTTCTTTATATACCCATTGAGCCAGAAATAGGCCTTATCCCAGAATGTCGGATCTTCTTGAAACTTTTCAAGAACCCCTAGAGCATAGCGATGTTGCTTGAGATGCTCGAGCGGCTTCAGTTCTTGCACAAGATGTATTTTGTATGCTTTCAATTTATGATCTCGACGTAAAATGCGTCAAGTCGTTCCATACGCCAGTCCGAGTCGCTACGAACGGCGCCGAATCGCCTCTTCACAGTCGTCGTGTACACTCTCAGCTACGGCTACTACATTTTCTTCACTGCGTGCTGGACGTGGTCTATTCGGTTGAATATTATCCTATAATGAAAGCTGGGTCTCAAGATGGGTGATGGTGTTACTAACAGTACGCTCAGTAGGCCGATTATGTTGACCATAAGTTAAGCGATGTGCGCGAAACACATTCTTTATAGAACGTGAAGTTTCGTAACAAAGTTTAACCATTTGTAAACGTTGTTCAGGCGCAAGTCTTTTCATGATCAAATGTCAAACAATACTAAACAAAAATAACAAGACAACTTGACACGACTCACGCGTGATCTGTCAAAAAAGGGTTATTGAATAAAGTACCCTTACTTGGATCATCCGTTAAATCAATTTCTTATATGGAATCTTTTGTATTTTTGAAGGGCACTGTTTTTAACTTCAATATTCTGAAAGATTACGGATTTTTCAACAATTTAAACGTTAATTTATTATTTTTTTTTTAAATACATAAATACACACATACAATATATATACAAATATAAGGGGTTTCAATTACAAATTACAAAGTGCGATTTATCATTATTTTTCTTTTATTTATAATTTTTTTTTATAATATTTTAAGCAGTCAATATGTTATAGTAATATCAGCATCAAATCTTGAGTAACAAAATATATATTTTTTCTGTTTACGTATATGATATAGAAACGCTATATGTGCTATATTAAGACCATTACATAAAAATATAAACGTCAATAAAATATATAATATATTTTGTATAAATTGTTAAAGTACGGTTAGTTGAGGTTAGTTTGAAGTCGAAACTCTATAGATATCTATTGGCCATAAGCATTCTACGCGAGCGCGTCATTTCACGCGGCTGCCCATTGGCTTTGTCATGCTCGAAGAAACCGTCGTAGAGCACAAAATGATTGGCTTGCGGTATGACGTGCTCCAGACCGTAGTGTTTCTTTAAGAAACCCAAAAGTTTCTCCGACGGACGATCCACCGAACACTTGACCGGCTCCCATTTCTCTTCGCTTAACATGGTTTGGAAAAGTTTCTTACCCAAACCGCTGCGTTGACGCTTATCGTGCACATAGAAATCCAGTATGCAGGGCGCATTGTCCACCTTACGCGATTGACCGAGCTCATCGAAGAGATACAAATCTTTCATGCCGATCTTAAGCAAGCCGACAACTTCATCGCCACGCCCACTATTAAGTTCAGCCAAATCGGCCATCAGGTAGACAATTTGATTGTCCGACTTACGTAATTTCTGCGCCGTTGTAATCGGTATGTTCAGTTTCTGCGCGATGGCCGACAGCTGCCCCAAATGATCGATAATGGCTGACATTTTGGCGGTGGCCTCGAGCGCTTGCCGCCGATTGCCGTGAAACGTGTGCGGCAACAGGCTGGAGTCGACCTTCACAATGGGCTGTGGAAATAGGCTGCGTATGTCGAATTTGAAAACGGCCATTTTTTATTGCTTCTGAGATTCTACAAAAATATTTGTCGTTACGTTGCTCTTATGTAGATTTTCGTTTCTTCAGTTATACATATATCAGTTGTATATACAAGTATGCCGCTCACTGTCATATAATTCTTAATTCTCTATTTCACACTCAAATCGATTTTCAGCTTCGTAATGCGAACTTCACCACACACACGCGCCGCTATTCACGAATATCTGTCGTTGTTTGTCGCTGGTCGGTTGGCGTTGCAAAACTTTGTGACTCATTGATGAAATATCAAATTATTTATGAATTTTTTACTACAATTTAAGCGTTAGAAGTATCTCGACACATATTTTTGAAATTTGAAATTTTCGTAGCGTAAAAAAAATTCCGTGTTTTCTGTGACTTTTATGCGATTGAAATGAAAATTTCACATTTGTTTGACACGTTGCTGTTGTTTGTAAACAAAATATACTTTTGCTTCATGCTTTTGTTTGTATATTTTTAAGCAAATGTCAAGTTTGCTAACTTTTGATTTGATTTGCTTTGTTTTTGTTGTTATAGCAACAGTCAGCAAGCACAACAAGTGTTCAAATGAGTCAAATGACATTTATCGTTTGAGAGTTGGCGTGCTTTTTTGGACATGTTATGTATTTGTTTATTTATACTCGGATTAAAATAAACTCCGGTACAGGGTTGCATCAAAGCATTTCAACGGAAAATTATTAGTTAAAAATTATTTTATTATTATTAATCCACTAAACTAAATATAGTATTACATTATCACACTTCAAAATAGATATTTAGTTCACAGATAAATTTTACAAAATCTGTTAAGGTTTTTTAGTTCTAGTCGAACGTATTCTAATGATTGACAATTTTCTATTATATGTTTAATTGTGAGATTCTCCAAGCTGCGATATGCGCAGACTGGCTGTTGAGTCTTTTCCCAATAAATGTTTGTATGTTAGTCTGGTGTGACCAAGTCGAAAGCGAGTATATATAATGCACTGTCTCCTGGTTATAGTTGTAGGAAAGATTGGAGGACATCGGTAGTGATTTATGTTTTTGCAGTAGTGCGAATATCTGGCCCAGCATTCTTTTTCGGCTTCACGATACAACTTTTTGGCTACATTTCTGATGTTATTTTTGTTAATGCTATTTAAAAGTTTTAAGTGAGATGTATGTAGTTGCTAGTTTTACTTCGGCGTTTGCTAGAGTATTCCCTTCAATGCCGATATGATTGGGAATCCATGAAAGTTTAATTTTTCCTACATTGGGCCTAAGTATATCTCTGATTTGGCAAATCATTTACTCAGAAAAATTAACGTTAAAGATAGCTTTGAGTGATGATAAGGAGCCACTGACGTTTATATACTTGTCTCTACTCTTTTGTGCTAACTGGCAATATTATTGTGCTTTCAACCATCAGTGTAGAGAGTTTCCCAATTAGTGTGTTTGCTTAAAATTTTCAAAAAAGAGTTGTAAATAAGCGTTAGACGGTGTGTTTTCTTTTTTATATCTGATCAAGTCCGAAATAACGCAAGAGTGGTTAAGATTTCAGAGAAGAGCGCGAAGACGGGGCATTGCTGGGATGGTAATAGGGACATCCATTTCCCTTGCCGCGTCGATTAGCTGTTGTAAGGCTCGAATTTATGTGTCTTGCGCTTCCTGTTTAATCTATTTTTTAGGGCAGCTTTGATAGATTATCCTTCTGCGTATGCCAATTTAGTAGTCATGCTTTTTGTGATGAAAAGTAACCTGTATCCTAAGATAGGTAATCCTGCTTTGACTAATATTTTTACTATTGGAGTAGTCCGGAAAGCACCAATTGCCAGTCGCGCTGCTGTGTGGTATACGGACGTAATGGTTGCCCTATTTCCTTTTGAAGTTTTACTAAATATGCGGGATCCATAATCAATTTTTGAGAAAATAACTGATTTTTCAATATGAATGAGTGTGTTAGTATTGCTTTCTAGTTTTATATTACTGAGACATTTAATTCATTGAGCTCGTCATTTAAAACTATTTCTTAGATGCCCACCCCTCATTTAATTCCACTATATTGTCTTACTGTATTGATAAAAGGGTCTTGGGTGTAAAAGGATTTTATTTTTTTTTTATTAAAAGCTCACCGTTCTTACTGAAAACATTGTCTTTGTACATAAAATAAACTGGATTACTGAACACTCCTTTACATTTTGCAATTTTAGCATTTTTTAAGATTTTAAATAATACTCGTATATACATACATACGTACTCATAAAATTTTTAATTCTTTTTAAGCTCGTGAACTAAGTAAATATGAAATTAATTTTTCTCAAATTTCTACTTACTTCACTATACGAAACATACGACGGCTTAACTAAAAGCTATTTATTACTATGGCTATGAGTTGGCTTAGTACGCTACCACTTTTTCCACGAATTATAAAAATTTCAAACATTTTGCTGACTCAAAAAAGTTTGACCATATGCCTTTGTTTGAGGATTCAATAAACTCTCCTTTAGCATATTGCTTTATAATTTTATGAAGACCATATTTGACGAAGCCAATAAACTGGCATTTTATTTTCATTGGGGGTGCTTTTTTACATGGCGGGTCCCAAACTGAGCGCACAACCCTGGAGACTGATGTTTCGCCTCCTCACTTTAGTTCATCATCAAACGGATATTTTTTGGCTACCCAGAAGATACTTGATCTAATATCGGAAGTCGTGAGCTGCTTGAGCCACATATAGAAGAATAGTTTCTGGCCCCTCCCAAGTGATTGGCACTCAAAGAACTTTCCTCACTTGCCTGAACTTTGACACATGGCTCCATCCTGCACTTTTATATGTACCACCAATAATTCTAAGATATACGCCAATAAAAAAAGAAAAATAGTATACGGGAATTACGGAAAAAGTTAAATTCGGAAAAACTATTTGTAAAATGTGTTGTTTTATCAGTTATGTCAGTTGGTGTTAAAGTGATTGATCCCCTTTATAATTTAAAGCTTGCTGTCGTATATTTTGCTTCCTTTCAAGTCATTGAGCTAGAGAAATTTGTTTTTGTGAGAAGTACATATGATCAAAAATGACCCGGACTAGTTCACTTTACTTGAATGAATAGATATCAGAGGATCTCAACATATATCTTTTATCGACTCAAAACTTAGAGTAGGTGTCGATGATATTTATATACAGTATGTAACACAATTGAGCAGATACAAATCATTAATGTAAATTCTTACAAAAAATGTGTATCTAATTTTGGCGAATAGAATTACAGTTTTTTTCAAATACACTCTTCAGTCCGCTTATAAAATAAAACAAAAAAGAGTAGCAAAATTTATTCAGTTTTTATAATAATAGTCTTGATACAATGCAATTTCTACCGCTTTAATAACATATTTTGTATAACCTCCTTTGGCCGCAATCACGACTTCAATCCGCTTGGGAACGCTATTGACTACATCTTCACTTTTTTAGTGATGGAGTTCCATACTTCTACACATCTAGCAAATAATTCGTCCTTTGTTTCCGGTGGACTGGTATAATTGTGTACCCTTTTTTTTAAACAAACCACAGATTATCGATAGGATTAATATCGGGGGCCATTCCAAAGTTTCAATTCGTTGACTTCTAAGGTACTCTATAGTCTTCTTAGCTTTGTGCTTGAGGTCGTTGTCTTGCATCAGAATGATTTTGCTACTGTTCAGACCCAATTTCTTATTTCTCCAACGAAGAAAAATACGCTTGCCTTAATATGTCTATATAGTACATATTCGCATTCATGTTTTCCTCGATTAAAACTAGGTCCCAAACACCTCTTTTGCAAAAGCCACCCCAAAAAAGGACTTTACCGCCTCCAAACTTAAGTATTGGGATTACATCGCGCCTGGTAATAGTCTTTGATGACTTCTTCCAAGCATAATGTATTTCGTTTGACCCGTAGAGGTTAATTTTGCTTTCGTCTGTCCAAAATACATTCGCCCATTATTCTGGAGTCCAGTTTTGGTGGGCTTCCACAAATTTTAGACGTAGTTCTTGATGACTTTGATGATAATGGAGTTTTGCGCCTGGTTTAAACTCTTGTTTTTTCAACTTGCGCTGTACAGTCATGCGAGAAGTTTCTTGTCTGTAAGTCCTTTCCAGTTCTGTTTGAACCTCAATACCTGATTTTACTGCTTCCGAAGTCATCAGACTTTCGTCTATCGTGATTATTTAAAACGGATTGTCGACCAGATCGATGTTTTGGTACTGATTTTTCATGATATTTTCCAATATTTTTCACTGACCCAAACAAAATTTCGGCTGAATTTTCAACTAGTCGATATGCGAGCCCTTCATTTAATCATTGAAGCACAGCTTTCAGTCAGCAATTTTCTGCATTTTTCTAAAAACAACAAAAAAAGGAGTGATCCATTTCGAGGTTCCCTACTTTTTTTTAAGAAAAAAAAAAAACAGAATCTTCAAAATTAATAGGGAATGTTTATTATCATTCGAAGAACATCTTTATTTACTTTCTGAAGATTATCTCTTTCAAATATTAAATCAGTGTATTACGTACTTCAAAAACGTATAGTGAACTGAAGTGATTTTTAAATAAAAATATAAGTTTAAAAAAATATATAATATACACATATATATCTAAATGAAAAAGAAAGTGTTTGGAAAAATTAAAAAGGAAAAAATCACTAATACCTAATTCATCAGTCACGCCTCACAACAGCAAATCGAAAGCGAATCAGAAAACTTAAACAAATTTGATTGAAAAAAAATGTAAAAATACAATATTTATCAAAACTACGCACACACACAAACAACTTTACTAAAATAAACGACACTTACATGAGCTTATCAGCCGAAACGATAAATACAAACAAAAGACTTAAGACACAAACTCGCAGTAAAAATTTCAAATTTATTACAACTGCCTACCCTATCGACCAATCTACATTTAAACACATAATTTAAATACATAAAATATAAACTACAACGCTACGAAATCAAAACTTAAGAATGAATACCAACGCATGCAACAGCTTAATTAAGTTTGGGAACTTTTTAATGCGCGCTGCCTGCCTGCCCGAACTTACTAAAAATATGCAAACAAAAAGAAGTAAAAACAAAAATTTTAAGCTAACAACATTGTAGGGGCTAAAACAAGAGCAATTAGTTAATATTTACGGACGTTTATGCTCTTTTTCACACATTCTTAATTGTAGCAGCGACGAGCGAAGATCAAACAACGCTCAACGCCAGCAACCACTCAACAACAACAGCAACACCAACATCACTATGGTGAGCGCGCTGCTCTCCGTTGACCTAAGTTAAGAGTGCGCGCAGCACTGCGCTGTGTGTGTGTGCGTGTAAACAGTGGCGCATGTTGCATGCCCCGCACGAACTCCACGAACGTGCACACGCACAGACACACGAGCGCGCGCGTCTATGTCAACGCACAGCAAATATTTGCAATTGTCCCCAGCGCATTGAGCATCACGGCGCACAATGTCCTACCTAGAAGTCGTCGCAGTGGTACTTCAGGTGCTTTGCCGCCGCCGCCGCTCAGGTGGTCTCTGCTGGTGTTTGTGAGTCACATTTCGTCCGACTGACTGAGTTGAGATTGAGATGAGCGCGCGAGTGCGCTGAGCGCTTGCTGGTCGGCTGGCTCGCTCTGTGTGTGCTGTGCGCTGTGGCGCCCAGCCTGCTTTAATGTGGTGTTGTGAGCGTTTTCTAGCCAGTCTGCTGTTGAATTTCGTTGCGTGCGGTGCCCCTAACGGATGAATTTTTTGTGCGGTGCTATTTAAAGAATATATATCATTAACTTTAAATTATAAAAAATGCTAGAAAACTCAGTCAATTGTGTTTCTTACAATGTGCTATATATTAGCGCTGGCAAAAACTTGAAGTTTTTATAAAAAATATTGCACAATAATTCCGTGTTATAACACAAACAATCATTTTGCGCTACACTGAATGTTTGCTGGCCGATATTATCTGAAGTACTTTTTGCAAAACGAAAATATATCGTCACGAAAATTATTATTGTTGCCCACAAACTGTTCGAAAAGCGCATATGTAACGGTGTCGGCGCCGTTCACCGTTTGTTTTTGTGTTCGTTTTATCACCATTTAGTGAATGTAGGCAATGAAAAACAAATTTATTGAACACATTTTTATGCAATTTCGATTTGATTGTCAGCAAAATTGCACAAACATTCATTGCTTGCGGCGCTAAATGTGCTTTTTATATGAAAGGAATGTGAAAAAAGAAAAAAGCAAAAAGAAAGTGTCGCCAAAAACCCCAAAAAACACTAAAAAGGATTTACAATCATCGACATTTCGACATTAAAATTGATGTTTGAGCAAAACGATTGACGTTAGCGAATTTATTGTGCGAACTCCGACTCCGCTCACCGACGGCAAAAGTGGAATTTCTTATTGGAAAGCCAAACTCAAATAAAAATTGTTACGAGTGCGCTATGAAAATATGATTTTTGACTTCGTAAGCTACAAACAAGAAAGTGTAATTTACAGAAGAAAGTTATAAAACAGTTTCAGCGAAAACTAAAAAAAAAATCATTTAAAATTAAAAAAAATGCCATAAAAGCTTATGTTTCTCCAAAAGCGCTATAAGTGAGCTTGAACCTCGTAAAAGACTGTTTACTACAAGCGTTGACACTAAAACCACACTAATATTATGTGTTAGAGCTTTCATCAAAGGAAACGTACACCTGTCGCGCATGAAAGCTCCACAGTCAAAAATAACGTGAAATCATTTTTAAAAAATTTTGTGAGTGAAAGCTTTGCAAAACAAGTGTCACCAAGCATTATGGCTATAGACACAAAGTAAACATAAAAATGCGATTAAGTGTGCGTACTTTCATAAAAGTGCTATTAGAATTTCCCCCCTTAAAGCTGTAAGCTCGCAAGCAACTATAATATGGTTACAGCCACAAAGTAAACATAAAAATACTGTTAAGTGTGCCAACTTTCATAGAAAAGCTGTTAGAACTTTCATCTAAGTGCTTTTAGTGCTTTCACCTCATGAAGCTTTAAGCTTACAAACAACTTTAACAATTTACAAAACTGAAAACATGCACGACAATTACCAAATCGCAACACAAATGCATGCAAAGTCGACTAAACGAACTTGCCAAAACGATAGCGCATGCCGTAACACGCATTTATACGCAACGCCGCAGAAGAAAGCTCCGCTCGACATTAATATACCACACGACTCAATCAATACAATTACAGCAACGCTAAGTGACTTAAGCGACATGCCGCACTACCGTTATGGCGGTAGTGATGCCTTAGCGTCCACCTTATCACTGCTGCCGCTCGGACGACGTCGTTGGTTTCAGCGCCAAACTTGCTTACTTTGCATTTTGGCGGCATTCATTTGCGGTCTATTCCTCGGCATCTTCGTGCCTATGGTGGATTTGAGTAATGTATTTTCAAACTTATCAACGGAGCCCGCGCCGCCTGCAGCTATATTGGGTCAACACATACCGCTCGGATTAACTGCTTCGGATTGGGAACCGCTGCCTAACGATGAAGTCAAATTAGCGACACCCTTTAATCGCACAACAGCGGCGACGCACAGAGGCAACCTGAAGGAGGCGGCACACAGCCCCTTTAGCGTCGCCTTCATTAGCGAACACGAAGGCAGGATTGGTGTGGAGGAAATTTTGAGCGATGGCGCGCATCATGCTGACGATAGACGCGATGCGCGTGTACAGCGCACGGCGGATGCACCACTAGCGCGACCGACAGCGGAGCGCACTTCGAAAATGCTGCACGACTTCGGCGCACCAACTTGGTCGCAGCAACAAAATTTAGAAAACAACATCATGACGAAGAATATACTGCAACGACCGAACGCGCAAAAGAAACACCAATCGGCAACACCAAGTGCACCGGGCATCATAAAATCCAACATCTACTGGGGTGAGCTGGTAGAGCGCGCGCTGCCACAAGGTTTCAGCGCACAGGACACACGTGATTGGAATGCCTATGTTGGGTCCGAAACGGCGGTGCAAAGACTGGAGCAGGGCTGCGGTCGCATGCAAAATCGGTTGCTCACCTTCCGTGATGGCACACGCGCCTGTGCGCGCTATCGTCAAAACACCGATCAAATACAAGGTGAACTTTTCTCCTTTTACTTGGGACGCCTATTGAATATGACAAATCTCGCACCCAGCGCCGTGCTCACGGTGAATGTGGAATCGGACAAATGGGCGACCGTTGTGCATGACATAATGCAAGCGCAATGGAAGCAGCAACGCCCGGTGGTGTTGACGCGTTGGCTGCCAAATCTCGAACCGGCCGGCATACCACAACCCTTCCAACCGATCGATCGTCATCTCAACAAGCAAGATGTATGGAATATAACATCAACGCTGACGACGACGACGGCTGATACATCTGTTAGCGCGGAGGCTACCGATAATGCATTAAACCAAGATGCTCACTCCCAAGATGCTTCCATTAACATATCCATTACACCAAACTCGTTGGCACTGGAGCGTCTAGTTGAACTCGCTCAATGGTCGGACTTGATAGTGTTCGACTATTTGATTGCGAATCTCGATCGTGTCGTCAACAATCTCTACAACTTCCAATGGAACGCTGAAATTATGGCCGCACCGGCGCATAATCTAGCACGTCAGTCCAACTCGCAGTTACTGATCTTCCTCGACAACGAATCCGGCTTGCTGCATGGTTATCGATTGCTCAAGAAATACGAGGCTTACCACGGACTCTTGCTGAATAACTTGTGCGTTTTTCGTGAGCCCACCATACGCGCTTTGCGACTGTTGCGCGATGCTGGTGCGGGTCGTAAGCTGCGCGAGGTTTTCGAACAAACGGCGAACGCTGAGGTACGCGATGTGCTGCCGACGTTACCGGACAAATCAATAAAAATACTAAACGATCGCATTGATCGGGTGCTAGGACAGGTGGATAAGTGCAAGCAAATGATCAATAATAGCTAGTAACTTAGCCACGATGGTGTTGTAGCCTTTGTGAAAGCCCAAGAGAAACGTTTGCGGTGCTCAATGTAAAAATGTATTCTAAATTAGTTAGGGCTAGAAGTTTTAATATTTATATTATATTGCTAGTTATTTGTATGCGTAATTGTAGGGCATTAAGTAATTGAGGCGCTCCGAACAAGTCACTGTAAAGTCATAGCTTTAAGCTTATTAATGTGTATTAGTGTAACTGTAATGTCTTGAAAGTTGAAAGTCCTTACCAAAAGCATCACAAAATGTATATGTTTGTATGTAAATCTGACTGATACAAGTTAAATTATTTATACATATGTACATAAATGTCGATTGCGTTGCAGTTAGATTTGCCGCAGCGCATCTTTCCCTAGTTGTGGTGAAATTACTTTAGATATATATTTTAAAATCTATCTCTTGATTTTTTTCCACAAAATGGTGATTTCGAAAAGTTTTAAGTTCTTCTTCTTTGAAAAACTTTTCAACTAAACTAAAAGGCTTGTGACATGCTTGAAGTTCGTATTTTCTTTAAAAGAGTTATATAATACTTAAATAATATACTATATATTAAGTTAAGTTAATCTGGTAGGCCAATAAGCCACGCATAGACGAGTTTCGGCCCTTTGCGATGCCAGGGTCGAGTTCAGTTACTATGAGGAGTTTACGGGAATTTTAACAGACTCTGTGGCCTCACTATCGATACCTTCTCCAGTGTATCAAACCGTGGAGACCCCCGATGCTTGCAGCGTAGTCTTGCCAATGCGGGAAAAGTGCACAAGAGATGACAACTGTTTCTCTGGTGCCTTGCTCTAGACATTTCCTGCAGTATTCTAGATTTGTCAGCCCCATACTGCGGGCGTATGTCGCCACTAGCCATATATATATATTTTTGATATAATATATACCTTGATTAAATGTTCTTTAACTCAAGCGCACCTACCAAACTAGCTTCGGATTGATATTTCCGATTCCGAATTATTAATATTTCTTCGAAGAAGTATCGCAACTTGATAGATAAAGGCAGATTTCAAAGAAAGCTATGCTTTTTTTGAAATAGAAAGACTGTTCTTAAAACTACTGAAGTCTTTTTAAAACTTCTATCTACTAGATTTATTAGATAAAATCCAATTATATATCACTGATTGGTGCTAAGAAGTCAGTACAATAATTTATATTTATTTTTCTGCAAAAAATCTCAAAACAATAATTATTTGTGTCATTATTATAATAGCCATGTTCTTATCTCCATCACATTGAAAGGAATTTATTTTTCACAATTTTTTTTATTTAAATTCTTTTATTTAAAATGTTTTTTTTTGGCTTTATTTAAACTTTTTTGGAATAGCACTAAATTCAAGTGAAGCTTCCGCTTGCTCAAAGTTACATAAAAAATTAAATCTCCAACCATAACCCTCAGTTGAACCCTAGCTAAGATTTCAAACAATGCAGCTTATCCAAGTCAGCAACCATTTCGTTTAAATTTAGTAAAGTTCCATGCCTACTGACGATTTTTCGCATTACTTTTATCCAAATCCAAATTTGCTTAGATATTTTTATTTTACTACTACAACTACCGAAAAAAATCAGCTCATAAACCTAAATTAATAATATTTCATATATATTCTTATATATTATATGTACATATGTATGTATTCAAGTCACACAGCCACTAGTTTCTAGCGTTAAGGAGTCACAGTTGTAAAGTCGAGTTTTGTAAGGCAAATAAAAATGTTTTACGTGTGATTTTGTGAGCAAATTAGTTTATAAAAAATAAAGTCTAATCATAAGATTTTCCTTCTAAATAAAAATACATACTATATATATATAGACTCGATAATGTCTAAAAAATTGTGATATAATATTTAAGTGCGATTTGTATATGTATGTTAATTTATTTAAATATAAATCTAAATATACAGCGAAAATAAAATAAATACTTACAAAAATTATTAGAAAGTATTTTTTTTTTTTATAAAAGTTATGGGAAAAAATCTTAGAGGCTATACTCTTTCATAGTATCATTATAGATGTAACAGATTGTCTCTGTATTTTGGCATCATATACGGGTGTATTCCTTTAGCTCTCTATTATGCTCTCCTTTGCTGATATCCAGTGACGATTTTAAAATAATTTTTTTTAATTACAATTTTTTTTTTTTAATTTTATTTGTGAAATTAATCTAAATTAATCGATAAGAGTGACACTTGAACACGAGTGTTCGCTTAATTTGTACTATAAAGCGATTTGTTAAGCGAGGAATTATTGAGGCAATAAAATCCCATATTTTTTGTTTGTTGGTACCATAGTGCTGGCTTACGTCACCACTCTACTCGGTAATTCTTCCTACAATGGTCCACAGTTAAATTTACTCATTTTATTCTCACTTAAAAGTCTAAACGTAGACTAATTACAATAGCATCACCAATTTTCTGTTGAATTCTTTATAGTTTCGCATTTCTAAGAAATTTTTATTTTCTCATAACTACAACTGACCTTGAATATGTAGAGCGATGTGATCGCTACCGTCCATGATCTTCTGCTTTCCCAATGGATATATTTCATTTAATA
Source organism: Bactrocera tryoni (assembly GCF_016617805.1). Taxonomy (NCBI): domain Eukaryota; kingdom Metazoa; phylum Arthropoda; class Insecta; order Diptera; family Tephritidae; genus Bactrocera; species Bactrocera tryoni. The sequence continues at coordinate 23,916,366 of NC_052501.1, read as the reverse complement.
AATCTCAATATTGTTGTATTATGGGCTAACTACTCTCTCCGCTTAGTTTAGTTTTGCTGCCTCGACAGCTTTCGTATTTGTATTCAAGGTAATGCGCTCTTCAAATCTGAAAAATATTTAAAAGAAAAACCAGTAAGACCAACTTGTAAAACTTAATGCCGCTAAGAAAACCATATATATGTATACTATTTAGATATATACTATACACATCTTAATATTTATTTTACATTTGAATCAATGTAAACCAAAGCCCGAAAGAAGTTTGTGATAATGCAAAACATTCACTTAAACTGAGAATATAGCAGGGCAATTGAAAAGTCTCCGGTCTACCATAGTAAAACATATTTTATTGGCAAAATTGTTTTTGTTTTTTTTTTTTTTATACAAGGGCAATACACTGATTATAGCGACCCTCCAACTTTTCCATACCATTTTTGTAGTACGATTTGTTCTTTGCTTCAAAATAAGTCCCAGTTTCGGCGACTACCTCTTCATTCGACGAAAATTTCTTCCCAGCGAACATTATTTTGTGATTTGAGTACAGGAAGAGTTAGTGAGAGCCAGATCTGAAGAATACGGTAGATGCGGAAGCAATTCTAGGTCGAATTCATGAATTTTTGCCATTGTTCTCACTGATTTGTAATACGATGCATTGCCTTGGTAAAACCGCACTTTCCTTTTTTTCAAATGCGGACGTCTTTCTGGGTTTTCAAACTGTCCAACAACGCTAATAGCCGCGGGTGACGATCTTTCCATTTTCAGTGCATTCAATAAAAAATATTCCATGCGCATCCCAAAATACACATGCCATAATCTTGCCAGCCGACTATTGCGATTTTCCACGCTTTTCCACGCTTTACAGCGGGTTCGTCGTGTGCAGTACACTCGAATAACTGTCGCTTGGACTTCGGAGTGAACTGATTGAGCCATGTTTCATTCATTGTCACATATCAACGCAAAAACTCGGGTTTATTACGCTTGTAAATCTCCAGACACTGCTACGTCTACTATCAACTCGCGGTTGTTTTAGGTCAAAAGTTGTCTCGCGCGGCAACCACTTTGTTCAGACGTTTCTCATACCCAAATAATCGGGAATGATATGATTTACACATTTAGTTGATATTTTTAATAGTTCCTGCTACCTCAAACAACTTAATTTTACGGTCATCCAAAATTAATTTGTGGACTTTTTTGAAGTTTCGTCGGTAACTATTTTTTTTGGGCGTCCACTGCATTCATTCTTTTAACCACGTTTAAACTTAGCAGACCACTTTTCGACGGTTGATTTCCCTGGTGGACTTTGCATATTGTTCAATTCATACCTTGACTTCCGCAGTATTTAAGAATTCCATTATCTTTGTGACCTACTGTTGGCAGACGGTCCAATTATTGACCGTATGGTTGCGAATTAAAAGTTTAGCCGCAAGCTAGCTACTCATAGCGGATGATTATCTGGCAATCCAACCAGACGAATAGAAATACCTTCCTGAAAGTCAATTCTGGTTTTGCCAACAGGTTATCCCGATTTCGTTTTTGCTTGACGTTATCATAAGTGCCCATTTTTCATCACCAGAAATGGATCGACTTTGTTCCGATTCAGCAGCGATTCACAGCTAGAAATTCCATATCAAGTTTCTTTTTTATCTAGCAAACATTTTGTGCAAGGTTTTGAGCCTGGGCGATCAAAACAGTGCTTACATGATAGTCGGACTTGACGATTTCTATTATATTAATGATATCTTCCAGAGTGTGGTGATTTTTTAATATAAGGTTACAGAAACGGAATCGACGAAACGAAAATTGCGCATGACTGGCTCTTACACTTATACAACACGTGATGCAGATTGCCAACTTTTGAAAAAATATTTAATATCGTTTTACTAGAGCTAACGCCTAAAAAGTAAAAGAAGGTTCACAGTTTTTTCAGAGGTGTTAATTAATTTTACAATTTTCTCTTTGACTGGTTAGCAACCATAAGTTCTGATTACCCCGAAAAAAGAAGTTTTGGTTAAGTAAACCAGAACCTTAACACACAGTTGGTTGCTAACCAGACATTGAGAAAACGATCCTAAGCCGTCTTCAATTCGTAAGTTCCGGTTTCGTTATGTTTTTGGCTCTGCTTGTAACTGTGAAAGGAACAAAAAAGCGAATGCATTTGTTTGTTAGACTCATCAATCTCCCTTTAAAATTACGTCATTTTTTTCTATTTTAAAGGCACTTATTGGATCCTGCTAATTATACCTATACATTATGACAAAAAAGTACCCGGAAATTGTAAATAATACGCAAAATATTTAATTATTCATCAATATTTATTTTGTCTTGCCTTCAAAGTAATACCTACCAGATGTAATACACATATGCCAACGATTTTTTTATTCCTCGACACACTTTTCATAAGCATTTTTTGGGTTGGCCATCAGCTCCTTCACCAAGTTTTGTTTCTCTTTTCGATCGACTGAAAACGGCTTCTACGGCGCGGTAATTTCGGTTTGGTGAACAAGAACAAATCACACAGAGCCGAATCTACTGCATACGGTGGTTGATCGATGGTATTTATTGTGTTTTTGATTTTAAATTCGATCACAATTGTACTCTGTTTGAAAAATAATTCAGTTTTATAGGGGTGAGTCGAGCAGGAACGCGTTTCGCAACCAAAATTTCAACCAGAATCATTCGAACGGACTCGCTGTCTTTTCATCTCTCTAACACTTCCTTGACGATTTTCAAGCTCATTTTCTTCACCTTTTTAATATTTTCTTCAGTTGTATAGGTCGAAGGTCGTCCAGAACGAGGCATGTCTTCAACGATCTATCGACCGTCTTTGATGGCTTTGTACCATTCGCAAGCTTGTGTTTTTATAAAACGGAATCACTGTAAGCCTTTTTCAACATTTGCAACTATTCCGCACACAAAATTTGGTTAGAAATACAAAATTTTCGAAAAATTTTTTGTTCGATATTTTTTATCCATTATAAGAGCTTTTCTGTAGAATTTATTTGCTTTTAATTTTTTTTTTTAATTTTTTTGTCGGTAACTTTGGAAATCTTAGAAAGTGCTAGTAAAAAATGTGTTTGATATGCTTGATATGCAGGTTCCTCTGGTGAAAAACTATACAAATTTTTACTTTACACACTTAGAAAATGTCTGCTGTCAACGTTTGCCACAAAATCTTTCCTTCAACTTTGAATATATGACAATCTCATTGTTCCAGCCACATTTTAATAATTCCGACTCAAATTCAGAGTTATCGATTTCAACTCTTTTTTTTTTTGTGTTCCATTTGCTTTTTGTTGAAGGTATTAACTGTACTTCGCAGTTTAAATAGAACTGTATACATTTTTCTCCTTTTCTTCTCAACGACACTTCATACGCCTCTGCTTTTCTACATTCCTATTCAACACGCGGCATTATTAAGTCTTTTCATTTAAATGTCTTTGCGCGACCGCCTTTTGACTATAATCATTTCTAAATAGTACAACAAATCATCATTTTGGCAATTATGAACGCGCTCATATGCATTTCATAAATGAAGCGCATACATTAAGCCGGTTACAGACTACAGACATAGCAGTAACGTTCGCCATATTTTTCCACGCGCTTTCTTCACACATACATACACATACATAGTCATGCACATACATATGTATACAAGTATAATTAATACATATTATAATTTACTGAAGTTTATTTTTGATTTTGTATTTCTTGCCACGCCGCGCAACTTGTTGCCATTGTTCTCGCCCGCCTTAATGGCACGATCAATAACACTTCCAACTAGTCGCGACCCCACACCGAGTTAATGTTTTATTTTGGGTTTTCGAAATGTTGTGGGCCACTTGCCGCTGCCAAATGTCGGGTTATGTGTTACTTATTGAGTTAAGTGAATATAAATTACAAGTTAATGCAAATTAAGCAAATTATCCAAAAGCGATTGATTTAAATCAATAATTTCTGTATGCCATTGGTGAGCAAATTGAGTTGGAAAAACAAAAGCGGAATTTTATTTCTTCAAGTTAGTTATATAAATTGGTAACATGATCGCTTTTATGTTTGAAACTGTTTAAAAGTTATGGTAGTCTTTTGTTTCTTCTCTTTGGGAACCTTGCCATTTTGGCAATTTAAACTCCTCTGACGTTAGCGGAATTTTTTTATGTTTTGCTGTATAATGGCTACAATCTAAATGGTCGGTTTAGAATGGAAAATTTTTGGCTTAAGGCATTACCATAAAATTCATATATCGAAAAGGTGGCTGTCACGGCGCAGTGTCTATATTCCGAAAGAAATTTTCGACCAACTTCATAGGTAGTTTTTCCAAATGTTAACCAAGTGTTTCTTATCAAGACTCCTGGAGCATATGGAATGTCTAGAATCAACACTTAGCACATGTACCACTCTCAATTCCCCTGAATACTTTAAGGAGTAAACCAAGTTTATTAAAATATCCGAAATATTAGTTTATCAGCTTAAACACGCATCATTGTTTTATGGTACTACTAAAAATCCTCAGGGGGAGTATTGCGGCTACGCTGGCTAGGCCATATCATCCGAATGCATGAAAACACTCCAGCTCAGAGAGCGTTCGACGCAGTGTTCGCCGGGGAAAGCAGAGGAAAACCTCCATTCCGTTGAAAAGACTAGGTGGAGAAGCAGCTGTCTACACTTGGAATCTCCAATTCGCGCCAAACAGCGAAAAGGAAGAACGACTGGCGCCCTGTTGTACAAGTATACTCGGCTTTAACCGCGGAAGTGGTGTCTACCCCAATAAAGAAGAAGAAGATACTTATACGTGGAAATTCTTAGATACAATCAGCAATGTGATGGACAATAGGAATCCACACCGATGATTGATATTCGCCAACCTAAAGGTAAATACCGATAAAACGGATATAGTACCCTTTGCAAGGAGGTACAAAATACCGCCATGGAACCCCCTTGGCTCAACGGAGTTGAATTAACAACCAAGCAGCACAACAAGTAGCTGAGCGTAATTTGGACCGCAAACTTATGTGGAAGCTTAATGTGGAGAAGATAGTGAAAAGTATTAGTGATGCATGTAAGAAGAAGCAAGGGGGGGAAGGGGCCTATCACTTGATGTCGTGCAAGGGTCCTACACAGTGATAATCAAGTCCATTTTACTCTACGGAGCTCTGGTCTGGTCCGTTATAAACAAAATCTCATACAGTAAATCGATGGAGCGGTTACAATGACTCGCTGTTCGTTGCATAACGGGAGCGCTAAGAACCACTCCAAGGTCTGCTCCAGGAAGGTTACTCAATCTGCCACCAGTCGATTCAGTAGAAAGCTGTGCGGAAATATCAGCTGTGAAACTGGCGACATTAGGCGAATTCTATACAATCACCTCCGGGTATACCTCAATAAGCGAGGACTGGTGGACAAATTAGACCACATACCTACACGCTTTATTTGAGAGAGAAGGTTCCAGATTACGATGGCGCAGGAACATGCGATTGGGAGCCGGAATCTATTGCTCAGAGTTGGAACCTAGGCGATCCTTTAAGCTTCCGGGATACTGCAGGTAGGTCTTGGCAGTTGGCCAATTAAAACAACAATCTCATATCGCATTACGTCAGATAATGTCCTTAGAAGCATTAGATGTAGGCGCTGCCAAAAGCGGCGCATATAAATATACTGGGTTCCAGTCCACATAGGAATTCCGGAAACGAAACAGCTGATGAGATTGCCAACAGCGCCATCATTCTAAAAAACGGATCAGTATGAGAGGAAATGCCTTCAGTACATGCAGGATCGTCAAAATCATGTGCAAGAGCTCCTTAGAAAAACTTGCTTGCTTCTTACTCACAGAGTCTCGAAAGAACTGCCGGACGACTGTTGGCCTCTTGGTAGGTCACAACATACTGGCATCACATGTGAGCCGGATGTGCATGAGTGATAACGATACAAGCAAAAATGCAGTGAAGTTGACATGAGAGAGACGCTGGAACACCTAATATGCTTGTGCCCAACCTTATCTAGGAATTGTCTTAGATATCTAGGAGTTTCGCAGTTCAAGGATGAGGTTAGATGAAGTATCATAATTCTATATCCAGTCGCTCTTACAGTTCGCAAAAGCGTTGATGTCCTTACGGTCCGCACAACCTTTATCTCACATCTCTAAACTGAACCTCCATCTGTCATTACTAATGATCAGTAAGTGCATGTATGGCGTGATAGCCGGCCAGTACAACTTAACCCAACCTAACTGATTTACTAACCTTTAAAAACAATGTGTGTCCAACAATTGTTCGATAGCAGTGGAATCTATATACTTATTTTTGAAGGTTAGATTCTAATTACAAAACATATAGAGAAATAGAGACCTCACATAGATACGTTGCGAACGTCTTAGCCTCCCCGTATGATTATGCATAGTCGGATATTTGTTTCTTCTGATCTAATAGTCTCAATGGACACATGGCTTGGAAATTATTATAGGAAACTGTATTTGATCGCTTTGCTTACGAAAACTTAATGCGATCCATAAATATCTTTAAAAGAGCCTCCATCCAAATGTTGGTTGGAGTGTCAATCCAATGACTGATCAAATGTGAGAGGGTCTTGATTTAGCAAACAAAAATTCTTCGGTGAAGAAATGTGTGCTCAAAGCTACGGCCTGCGGACTTTTATATACAATATTTTTCTAGGGTTAATCATAAAAAAGTATTGGTCTTAATATTGTTGGTAATTGAGAATATATAGACAAATATATTTCGTGGACTTCAACTCTAAACCCACAGTTCATTGAAAAGCCACTGAGAATAACATTGCTTGATTATTTTACTGTTGAGCCTATAATCTGTATTTTATTTTCAACCGCTTTGACCTGTGATCCAATCCAAATAAATCCATATTCTTATCAGACTGACCTGTAACCGGGAAGTTAAACGTTTTCTGTTGTAAACAAATAAGCCAATAAAGTAGCCGCACCTGTCAAGGGTTAATAAAATACATTCACACACACACATACACACACACACCCGACGAGACACATTTCAGTGTCACCAAAAATATTTCTAAATATGGGGAGCCGGCAATTTGACTCGCCGCCTCTGCTGCTGTCAGTCCAGTCACTCAACTCTTGTCAGTCAAGATTTTATCACCGTTTCTTGTATTTGCTGTGTGTGCTTTTGCTTTATTTACTTTTCTTTGCCGGCGCTTAACATTTGCGCCGACTACCGCGACGACTCTTCTGATTGGTCCATTTAGAAGCCATACCAAGTTGTACATATCATATATACATATGTATGTATGTATGTTTGTATGCATGTAAGAAGGTTGAATTCTTTGCGACGAAATGATTGGACTGCCAGTGACTTAACGATGTTGAACTTTGATTGTCTTGTTGCTTTTGCCACTGTTGTGCTGCTGTTTTTGTTGCTTTTTATTTGGGCTTTTGCCGTTGGCGGGCCAAGGCTTAACATTATACTGGTCATGGTGTATAAATATTACCTAATAAGAAGATACATTGTACGCGATTAGAGATTGCACAGAGACGCACACATACTTACAAGCTGAGTTAGATGGACTGTCGACTGTAGTTTGTAGTGATTATGCAGAATGACTAAGCAAACAAGTGCATACGAGTATATTTGAAAAAATATGATTTAATGACAAAATTCAGCCATTAAAGAAGCCATGTTGGCTCTTCGATACGGCTTAACTCAATAATTGAAAGAATTGGCGGGCGTGGAATCAGCTCGAGAGAATACTTCAATATTGAGTTGCCTATTTGGTGCAAAGTATTATAAAGAGTAAACCATTTCGAAGTTCCCTACTTTTTTAAAGAAAGCACAAAATCTTCAAATTTAGAGAGGAATGTTTATTAACATTCGAGAAAATATTCTTTGACACTTAGTTTTTGAAGATTGTCTCTTTCAAATGTTGGCAGCGGCTCCGTCTCAGATAGTCTATCCGTTGAGTCCAATTTTCGATGACTTGTTCGAGTATTTCGATTGGTAACTAGCGATTGACACACGTGATGTTTTGCCCCAAGCCCTGAATCGAATTCAGATTGTCCGCGTAGACTTTAGACGTTACATGTCATATTACACGTTCTTGGTGCCCAATCGACCGACCCAAAATGTGAAATTATCTGCTCACCTAATAAATCCATTGATTGATGGGATGTGTGAGAAGTGGCACCGTCTTGTTGAAACCAAATGTCGCCGAGATCACGACCTTTAATTTCAGACATCAAATCGTCGGTTATCATGGCGCGATAACGGTCGCCATTGATGGTTTCGTTCTACCTACACGAGAGGCACTGGCGCTGGTACTCAGTTCTGTCGCCAAATGCGCGCCTCTGGATACACTCCAACTACTGACGGCAGAAAATACTTATTTTATTTGCGCTTAGAACGCACTTAGGTGTTCTACTAAACAAGAACCATTTTCCTTACAGTTAAACATTCGAGTATGCTTAAAGTACTGATTGCCTATACTTATAACAGAAGGAACATCCCCAGTTTTTCCAAAATAGTATAGCACGCAAAATGTTGTAGTACTGAGACGAATTCCTGTTACTGCCGTCTAGATTTCACCTGATCTATTGAGGAGAGATACAAGCATGAATAAGGCGATCAAGATCTCATTCAAAGATGGATATATTTCCAGTAGCAGAATGATTATTATGACTAATATTTCTCCAGTTAATAAATCCGAAATTAAAATAGTGAACGATTTAAACAGTTTACCCTTTTTTTTATTAACTTTTTCGACACAAGATTGAAGAGATTGACTATGTGATGTACATATGTAGATGAAAGTTCTTTTCGATGTTTAGGTTGTAGATGATGTTTCTCACAGTCGTATGAGTTTAGGGAACTTTATATATTCAAAAACTCCAAATTATCAGAATGTTTACACTTCTTTTCCAGGCTGTAGGAGCCTAAAGGTAAAGAATCACTAAAAATCACATTTTTTCTCAAATGCTTTCTAAGACGTATAAGGTCTTACAGATCCAGTCATTGTAATCTTTTAAAGGTTATTTATTAATCTGTTCGTTTCGCACAAATAAAAGGACACGTCTATGCCAGCTCCTCACCTTATTAGAAGCCCAGGCGGTATATCATCAGTTTGTAACGCCCACGTAATTGATATTAAATAAATATGTATATATTCTGCTAACTTGGTAGGACTGTCCTTAATTATATTCCCAAAAATGAGAGCGATCTGTTAACCAGTTTTTTACAGCAGCTACTTAAGTCGGTATACCTTAGCAGTGCGTTGCGATTTTTACAACGGATAAAAATATCGAATAAAGAATTTGTCTCAAATTTGGTATTTCTAACCAATTTTCGTGAGCGGAACCATTGCGAATGTTAGAAAAGGTTTACGGTGATTTAGTTTTAACAAAAACACAAGCCTTCGAGCGGTACAAAGCCTTCAAAGACGTCCGAGAAATCGCTGAAGGCATGCCTCATTCTGGACGACCCTCAACCTCTTCAAATGATGAAAATATTAAAAAAGTGAAGGATGTTATGGTGCTTTAAAATCGTCAGGCAAGTGTTACAGAAATGGCAAGAGAACTTGAAATCTATCGCGAGTCCGTTCGAATGATTTTGGTGGATATTTCTGATATGAAACGCGTTCTTGTTCGACTCGTCCGGATAAAGCTGAATTGTTTTTTCTAAAAAGAGTATCGTAAAAAGTTTCTTTGGACATGCTTGATCATGCGAATTCCGATCCCACATTCATGGAGAGCATTATAACTGCCGATGAGATTTGGATTTATGAACCCACAATCATCGGAATGGAGGAAAAAACGAGCCGAAATAAAAGAAACCAAGCCAAAGCTGCGCAAAAATCAAACTGATGCTGATTGTTTTTTTCGATATTCGTGGTCTGGTGCGTCATGAACTTGTTCAAGGGGCACAGACGGTCTATAAGGAGTTTTATTTGGACGTACTGAGGCGGAAATGGAAATGGTCGAAATTGTGGAAGAACAATTCATGAATTTTGCACGATGATAATGCACCAACGCAGCGAGCCACGATTGTGACTGGATTTAAAGCCAAAAACGCAATGACCAATACCATCGTATGCACCAGATTTGACTCCGTGTGATTTTTTCTTGTTCCCGAAACTGGCATCGCCGCTCCGTGGAATCCGTTTTCAGTCGATCGCAGAGATAAAACAAAATTCGCTGAAGGAGAGGAAGGCTAGCCCAAAAAGTGCTTATGAAAAGTGTGTCGAGGAATGGAAAAATCGTTGGCATATGTGTATTACACATCTGGTGGAGATTACTTTGAAGGCAAGACAAAATAAATATTGATGAATAATTAATATTTCGCGTGATATTTGCGAGTACATTTCCGGGTACTTTTTCACAATGTACTATATATACTAAATGATTAGCGTGATGAGCCCAGTCGATTTAGTCAAGTTCGTCAGTTTATCCGGTTGTATAGTCGATCTGAAATTTCGCACAAATTCTTTTCTGCCCAAAAAGCTGATGTTGGAACACTATAGCATATAGCTGTGGTACAAACTGACCGATCAGACTCAACTCATCATATGGAAAACTTTTACATTTGACATGATTTCTTCACGAAATTTGACACAGATTATTTTCCAAGGCAGCGTTGTAATCTTCGAATAAATTGTTCAGATCGGACAACTATAAGATATAGCTGTCATACAAATTCAACGTTCAAACTCAAAATAAAAATACTTTTTTAATAAATACATTTTTATGTTATAAAAAAGCAACTGTAAAGGATATAAGATAGTCAAAGGAACGTTTATTCTTGTTTTCTGTACCCTGACTTCACCTCTAGAGTCAGCTACAATATTTATAATACTTGGCGATAATGGCGTCATATTTTTTCTGCTTCACAGTACTTAAAAAAAGTAAACCTACTTTACCAAGCTTGCTTTCATTTCGAATTGAAAGCCGGACAAATAAACTTGCCGAGTGACCAGTTGTTTCTTTCCCTTCTGCGCGCGCTGATTATTACTATAATTTTTTATAACGAAATAGCCATAAAAAATAACTTTCTTTGCAACAACTGACAGCGCCATAAAAATTACAAAAAATTCCACGCGAGTGTGAGTTGAGAAACCCTCAGAGCAGTGCAGCGGCTCAATTTAATACCGCAACCGGGCACTCCACTTAGACAAGTCTAGAAGGAAGAATCTCATTATTGCGCTTAATACCATAAGTACATACATATGCACGTTGTAGGCACATCTGTACTTGAATGTAAACGGTATTAAAAAAATTACTTGTTTATTGCATAAGTACTGACAAATACACGCACGCGCACCTACATACACATATGTATGTATATGTAAGTGAGTAGCGCGCATATGCTGCATCATATCCATAATCAACAAATTGCGCGTACAACAAACACACACACACGCACTCATCTCAATCACCACAGTTATTCGCGTTAACATAACTGCCAACAATGATGTGAATAACGCTGTCTACACCGGTCTCCGCACACATACATACATACATACAGACATGCATGCGCTGATGATAGAGTTGCGCGCACGTTGCAGTGATCACACAGTCGGCGGATTGATGTAATGGCGGTAATGGCGGCGGTGGCGGCGTTGACCACAACCTCTTTCGCTGACTGGCGCTGTCAAGGCGACAAAGTGGCCACGGCCAACGCGTCCAACGCGGCTAATTGCGCTAATATCGAGCGCGGCGGCAGCCAATCGCAAGCACTGGCAGCGATGGAAAATGCAAAAACTACAATAACATAATGGACAAATTGCACACGCTCGCAAATCGCCACTGCCACTGCCATGCCACAGCTGCATATATACATATGTATGGAGCGCAGCGCGTCAGTAGTTGTAAAACATGGTTGCTGCGCGCCGCTTAATTATGCATTTATGAACAGGAACCGCGGCGATGGCAGGCAGCTGACTAGAACGCCGCGAAAACAAAAGCACGGAAAAAACGGCGAGGGAAAATTCAAGTCAACTCAAGTCGGGAGCTAGCCGGTAAACAGCGCGCAAACAGCAGCAACCGACCAGCTGCCTATTGAAGAAGCATATAAAAGTAATATTAAGAATAATGAGAGAAAAAAAAGCAGCGCATGAAGCAAGTGAAGTGGAAAAGGCAAAATGACGAAGACAAAGTGGGAATCTAGCAGCGATTATAAAAATTGCAGCAACGCGCGGTGACGCACTCGCGTCTTAAACGCGCTTAAGTAGTTGCATACGCGCATGCTGGTGGCACAAGCAGCTTACAGACAGACGCGTCCAACTCTGCAGAGGCAGTCGCGCATGGCCGCATGTAATCTTATGTACTTATGTGTAAAAAGAAAGATAGGCGCGTGTGTTTGTGCGCGCGTACGAGCAATTTCGCCAGCCAACCAACCAACCACGGTGCAGCAAAAGTTCTCCAGCGACAGGTGGTTGAAGTGCTGATGACTGACGACAGGGCGGATATCGTTGCGGCCATTTTATCAATGCTGACATCGTCGTGTCTTTTTGCGCTACTGCTGACTGTGTGGCTTCTTTTTTGACTAATGGCTGGTTAGGAGTGTTGGCAGTTGCACTATTTATAGATTTCAGATTTCAGCGGGATTAAGTTGTAGATAACTTGCATCTAGGTTTCAAAACAATTTGATTTCTTTTAAATATTTTATTGAATTGCAAACAACGTTGAAACACAATCCCATTAACATATGGAGGTCAAACTTCACACAAACATAGAAAAAGGTTGTAATACATTTATGGCAATGGTTTTTCCAGTCCCCGAAACACTTTTCAGAAGCACTTTTTGGGATGACCTTCAGCTACTTATCACTTCGATCGACTGAAAAATAGTTCCACGGAGCTGCAATTTCAGTGTGGGGTACAAAAAATATCACACGGTGCCAAATCAGGTGAATACGGTGGTTGATCGATGGATGAAAAACAATGAACATCACCTTGATTTTGGAGCGACTTTGACGTGGTTTCCTTGGTTTCGGCTCGTTTTTCCCTGCATTCCGATAATTGTTGACTTGTTTGTATGCCAAACTCATAAGCCCTTGTTTCATCGGCAGTTATAATGCTCTCCATGTCCAAAGAGATTTGTTTGCGGTATTTTTTTCGAGCAGGAACGCGTTTCATACCCAACTCTCTAACACTTGCCTGACGATTTTTAAGCATCATATTCTTCACTTTCTAATATTTTCATCAGCTGAAGAGGTCGAAGGTCGTCCAGAACGAGGCAAGTCTTCAACGATCTCTCTCGATCTCTTTGAAGGCTTTGTACCATTCGTAAGCTTGTGCTTTTGATAAAACTGAATCACCGTAAGCCTTTTCCAATATTCACAACGATTCTTTGTTCTATATTCTCATCCAATGCAAAAATTGCGACGCGCACTACGAGTTGTACCGACCTAAGCAGGTGCTGTAAAGAAAGTGGTTTGACACTTTGCTAATATTTAACATTGTAATTAAGGACAGTCCTGCCAACTTAGAAAAATACATGCATATGCAGGGGAATTTAATTTCCGGGTGATTTTTTGTCACAATATATATTTTTTTCACTTTTACAATTTGTATTTTATTGAAGACTTTTCTAGAATCTTTTTGAATTCATATTTATTACAATTAACATTCATTAGCTCTGTGGCCAATGCACCGAATGTTGTGATCTTCTAACTTTTGTTGCAATGTTTGTCGTGCCATGGATGCTTTGGTTCAAAATGCACTTCGCTCTTGTAGACCCCAGATCCTTACACCCAATGTTTCGTTTTCCATTTCCATTTTCTGCAGTCTTCTCGATCTGTCAGCTCCATTCTGCAGGCGTGTGCTGCCAGACAATGATCAGTTAGTATTTCGATCATGTTTCTACACTCTCTTCTATCTAGTGCTAGTTTTGTGTATTTCCGATCTACCGTTTTATCCCTAACTTTTGCAGCTTTGCACTCAAGTAGCTAGTTTTAGCGTATTTTGATTTTATTCGCCATGCTTCTGTCCAAATCGTCGTTTAGACAATGCATGGATTTCCCTATGTTGATCACGTTTTCAGGTATTAGCCGTACTTCATTCTTGGCAATATCGTCCATTACCTCATTGTCCGCAAGGCCTTTGTGAACTGGCATCCAATAGAAGTGAAATTGCTTGTTTCTGGCAACACTTTCCACAGCTTCCCTGCTCCCCAAGACACTTCTGGCCGATGTGCGTTACGAGGTTACTGCCTTGATTCCTTCTTGGCTGTCTACGTAAATGATAACCCTGGCAGCTTTCACAATAGCAAAGACCTCCGCTTGAAATATACTGCAGTGTTCCGGCAACTTAAAAGACTGCCTTATGCCTAACTCTGGACTGTATAGCTGACTATTGCATTCCACGATTCATATCGTGCATTCCAGAGTAAAATAATAGAGCCCTGTTTCTACTATTGTCACATTTCGAAGCAAAAACTGGGGTTTATAACGATTAAACATCTACAACCTCTGCACAAAATCATTAATTTATTTTCTTTGTTGTCGAATGTATCTATGCTCATACGGTCCCGTGCGGTTGCGGAGAGTTTTCATAGACCCAAATATTAAGGCTTGATACATCCAACACATCTTTTGATATCTTTAGAGTATCAGTCATCTCAAACAACTTCACAATTTTAATAATTTTGCTTTCGTCGCAAAGGTCTCTTTTGGACTTCCGATGCCTTCGTCGTCTTTAATTTTCGTATGGGTTGTGCGAAATTTAACAGTAGCCCGGATAACACATAAATGTATACTTTTGGAATAAAGAGGAATATTTTCGTTATGGAAAACAAGACATGAACAGGATAGTCTAGAAATCTTCTCGTTTAATCTTTATTAAGATCTTCCAAATGATTTTCGAATATTTTCAGTAAGCACCTTGTGAAAGAGAGCGGTAATAACACGTGATTGTATTCGCGAAAAACTCTAATATCTGGAAAAAAAATTGTTTGTACCAAGAAAAAATATAAAAACATAATATACACATATATAATGGGTTGTCAAAAAAGTCTTGCGGTATTTTTATTGCACTTTTTTTTTATTGAAATTGAAATTAATTTTTGATGACTCATGCCCAGCTCTTGACCGATGCTACGGCTGCTAATATGCTGGTCTCTTTCGACCAATTCAGCGATTTTATCGCAATTTTCGACGACAGGCCTTCCGGAGGGTGGCGCATCTTCAACCACCTCTACACCAGAACGAAAACGTTGAAACCGTCGTTATGCGGTGGAAATGGAAACTGTATCGGGTCCATAAACTGCACAAATTTTATTGGCGGCTTGAGATGCATTTTTGCCTTTATCGTAGTAGTACTGTAAAATATGCCGTATTTTCTCTTTATTTTGCTCCATGTTTGCGACGCTATAACTCACGAACGACTTAAAAGAAACGACAATCAATCAAACACGTGCTAGCGCGTGAAATGAGCTTTCCAAAAAGGATAGCATGACCCGATGCGACGAATAAAACTAGAACTACGCGCTTTCAGCGCCAACTAGCGAAAATACCGCAAGACTTTTTTGACAACCTATTATTAGAGTGTTTTTTTTTTTTTTGAGCTATTAATTTTTTTTTTCAATTCCGTCACGAAATTTCCTTGGAAATACCTTAAAAAATCCCTGAAAATTTGAACGCTTAATATCAACATTAAGGACTGGATCAAGGCATGTAAAAATTTTTCATTGAAAATACACTACAATCGTGATTTTTATCTTTAAATTCCTACAGCGCAGAGGTATTTTATGGCATCGCTTTGACTTTAGACGCATATTTCTCAGAATTGTTCATTCTACAAAAGTGCCCAGTGCAACAAAGTCGTAACTCACACCGGCGAGGTAGTATGGGGCTCTAAACTTGATTTTTCCACGAAATTCCCATTTTTTTGTATATCTCGTAAATGACAAGAGCTATAGAAATAATGTTCATGACAAACTTGTAGGAAATTTTATTTTCTACAAAAAAGGTCCTAGGTCAAAATCGCTATCATTAATACTTCTCGAGATATTCGGCCTTTTAGGTAAAGCTGTATGGTATTTTCATAGAGTTTTTATTACATATCATCTATGAAAATTCTTTTTTTCACAAATAGAACCCTAAATGTATTTGATCTCACGCGCAAATATTGTCGAAATCGGACTGTAACTTTTCACAACCGAGACACCAAATATATGGACCTTAGTGCGTATGGCTGACTTTTTGCCGATTTTATTTAATTTTTTTTCCTTGCCAATATATATGTATATTTCCCAACTTTCTATATTCTTATTTTACAAATTCAAATTTTCGTCTGATTACTTATGAATGAAAACGCTTGTCGAGAAATGCACTTGCATCGTTAGCCATTATCGGAGAAAATCTCCGGCCACAAGCGCACATGCTCAAGATGCAATATGTAGAGATTAGTTTTGTCCCTTGAACCTGTTTCGATTTGCATTTCTTAGCCATTAAAATTCTTAATATTTCCATGCATTCTTAAGTTGTCTCTTCCGTTTTTTGTTTTGTTGTTCTGCGTCGCCGTTGAACAATTGTGCACCGCATGGCGGTTGGTTGACATTCTCATTTCGATTATTTCTTCAACTTTTCAAACCATTTCCTACAACAGTCATCAATAACGCTTTTCATATGTTAATGAGCGCTTCTCGGCGCGTAAACAAATTACAAACAACGCATGAAACCTCTTCTCTCTCTATTCAATAACGGACATAACTAATGGGCTTAACATTTGTTTGGTCACCACACCATTGGACGCACCTCAATTGGTTGGTGGATTGTTTGGTTGGTAACGCTTTGGTATTTTGACGAAATCCAACTTGTTGCTGTTGAAGAATTCATAATTTCGGCGTGTCTTCTTTAAGTATTTACGTGGTATGAGAGATTTAAATAATTAATCATAGTCTATTGTACCTGTTTTAATACAAAAGAATTATTTCGAAATTTACCTTAAAGTAGCTAGCTTAAATGGAAAGTGAAAAATGCGATTTACGAATTCTGGGTTTAACAATTCACTTCAGCTGAGCAACAAATACTACTTGTGTTGGTGAATCCACCAGTTGGTTGATTTTTTAATTAGTATGAAGGTTTTGATTTAGTCATAATAAAACATTTTCCATATTTCATATCTCCACTGAATTTAAATCCCATAAATTTTTGCATTATGACAAAAGCTGCTTTGAGACAGGTGTCAAGTGTTATTTATCCACTCCAAATACGCATTTGGCTTTGAAAACAATTTTTACTATTTTTGGTTCTTCTTTGTTTGGATTATTGATTGTGAAATAATTGCTAATTTTTCAAGCAAAATACTTTGTTTCTACGGATCATTCTGAACATCTTTGCTTAAGAGACTATAGGTCTAAAACCGGTTTTGAGCCAGCGATTTTTAGGCTGTGGCAACCTCTAAGGCATTACCCGGTACGTCGTCATGGTGGATAAATGCTTTTTTTCTTCTCCAAACGGGACGTTTTTTCTGCACTTTAGCGTCAAATCAGCCCGATAATTCAGCTTAATAGAGATCGACGTAGATCCCGCCTTGAAAGTTTTAGTAAAGAAAATGAAAGCCTTCACTTTTGCAGCTGATTGGATAGTCTTGCTCTTGTACGGAGCTAGTACGCTGGTAAGAATCAACTGTTTCAAATATTCTGTATACTCAGGGGTGTGCCATTACAATGGTCACCTAACGATGTACAATCTTTTTCGGATTGTGTTCAAATAGCGTCAAGCACTCCTGTGTTGTGCTGTGACCTCATGAATACATTTCTTGTCTGGAGTGAACAAACGCGTCAGCCATAGCACTGACATCAACTTCAAGCCCAATATTTCTAGCAAAAACCGACGTTCGGCCACGTTGAAACTCGTTTCATCAAATATTGACGATCGCGCTCGAAGGAGAAGGGCCTGAATTCGAAAACTCTTTCATTTTGCTGCACGATTTCCTTTGGCAAATCCCTTTTCACATTTTTTCGAAAATCAACGGGCACGTTCTACGAGACTGATACGACTAAAATTTCGATAGTAATCGTCTACAGTACATACTTCGATCTTGCGATAGTGGGGCTATGTGTCGATAAGGTAAGGATTTTGGATCGTCCTCGTGATCTCTGCGTTAATGATCGTCGTCATCCTCATATCGATTTGAGCGGTTTTTTTGTCTGGGATTCTATAGCTGGTTGATTTGCAAGCGGCGCGAGGAATAGTAAATAGTTGATCTTTGATTCTTTATCCCGAACCTACAGGTACGGTTTATCCTCTCTAATTTTTCGGTGTCTTCTTCCAACGGACTTAAAACTAGAAGATCAATAGTGACATTTTGCTAATTAATAGCGCCTGGACAACTGCTTTCCTGGAAGTATTGGAACCCATCGACCTGGCTTATGAAATAAAAATCTCTAGCCTTTACAAGTCTCCTGAGACACAACTTTAAACATACAAAATTTTTCAATTAAGACGTAGCAATCAGTCAGATAAAGAATCGCAGACAAAAGAACCCATTCAAATTGATATGGGGATAACGACAATCATTTAGCTGGCTATTTACAATAGATAACGCAGACATCACGAGGGCGGTCTGAAATTTTTATCGAACGATAGCTCCACTATCGCAAGATCGAGAAACGAAAATGTAGTGTCTACGGCTACTATCGAAATTTCGGGTTGATCGTCCCGTTAGACGTCTTCAGAGATTAAAAAAATGGAAAAAGGGTATCATTGATAGGTTTTGAGAAAGAAATAGCGCAATGAAACCCAAGAGCACTCGAATTCAGGACATGATGGCCCTTCTCCTTCAAGAACGACAGTTAATAATTGGTTTAACTAGTTCCAATGTGGTCGAAAATCAATTTTCGCGTGTGCTCTCTCTGTTTGCTCATTCCAAAAAACACAAATACAACCGTGAGATCGCTCCAGAGCTGTGTTTGACGCTGTTAGAGCATAATCTGAAGACAGTAAAGAAGAAACCAGCGAACTTGCTCCGAAGAAGACCAAGACTATCCTATCAGATTGATAAGTGATGCACCTTCATTTTCTATTTTAGACTTTTCAAGGAGAGATCTGCGTCGATTCTCCAGGGAAGGGGAATAAGATCAGAGGCCTCTATTCCGAATTATTGAACGAATTTGATGCAAAAGTGCAAAGAAAACGGTGCCATTTGGCGAAGAAAAAATAGTTTTTCCAGCATTACAATACACCGGCTAATAGCTCCTACGTTGACACGTTCAAATTGGTTGAATTGTACTACATACTGGTGTCCCATCCTCCGAATGCTACCAGTTTGGCTTCGTCCGACTTCTATTTGTTTAGAAACATGAAGACATTAGTTGACAGCAAGAGAAGCTGTCCAAGCAATCAACTCATTGCATCCGTTCATGGGTCGACGAGTCCGAACGGAAAATGCAGTTGAGTCGTCAGGTAAGGCCAATGGTGATCGCATATGTAAAGGGATATTAGAACGGACCAAAAATTGTATTCCCTTCTGCGGCAAAAATGAATAGCAGCTACGAACTAGTGCCACAGAAATTTGTATCGCGAACGGAAAATTTGAAAGTAGCCACTTGGAAAATAGTCGTGACGTACCTGCAAAGAGAGGAAGCCTTACTAACACAGAGGGTTGAGCAGTATTTAAAAAAAAAATAGCAGCGGAAATGCTTCCACAGGGCTTTTGGTATATTGAATCTGATTGAACTTGGCTTAGATAGATATTAATCTATCGAAATAAATTCAACACTCTCATTTAAGTAATTTAACATTGATTGATTTTACCAGCCTACGCTCCATATTGCCTCAATTGCATACTTTCTTCAATATTTGTTGCTGCAATCTACAATGTAGGGAAAATCAAACAACCCATCCTGTGAGAGGTGCATATAATTTTTAATTTTCTGTGCAGTAAAATCAACATTTAACACCTTTCCAATGGCGGCCACTTCCTCTCGCCGGCGCAAGTGTATGAAAGTCACGTGATGTCAATGGGAAACCGAAAATCAAGCAAATTACACGTAAAGCCATTACGGGCGTATAACTTCATTAGAAAACCGCGGGTCCATTGTTAGGAAATGACACGCCGGCAATAGCATTTGTGCAAGTTCAAGCGTAAAGTCACTCACACACGCACACGCGCACACATACACATAAAAGTAAACAGTAAAAATCATAATTCACTTTGCATTTGCATGTGGCCAAAGCGCTTAAGCGACGAATTTTATGCGCACAAAAGGAGCAAATTCTGCAGAACGAAAGGAAGCTGACTTTGGAGACTACCAACGACAGCACCCGCAGCCCATAGGAATGGGCGCTGCTGCCGTTTGTGGCTTAATTCATAAATTCAACAATGTTGCTGCAGCCTTTAAGAGCCGTTAAAACTTGACTAAAGTTATTAGCATGACTGCAGCAGTGGAGGCCCGGCAAGTGTGGTTAGCATGGCGAAGGTGGTGCATGTGCAGCGGTCTCGTTGTCGTTAAGGCGCGACGCGACGCTTCAAACGCATAACGCGCACTTTATTGTAGTTGCAATAGTTAAAGCAATAGTTTGTATGTATATATGTGATTTATATATACATATATATATATACCTGTAAAATGTGTAGCATCGTCTATGTATAATACCCAAAAGGAAAACAGAACTTACTCAAGCTCAAATTTTGCTGAAACATATAACTGCGCTTGCAGTATGCCACCTTATAACTAAAGATTGTATAAATGGAATCAAAACTGTTCAAGCCCTGGTACCGAATATATGGACCCCAGAGCCAGAGAATTGACTCTTTACCGAAAATATCGCTCATTGTGTGAAATATATAATTGAAATTTGGAGGAAATCCTGATAATAACAATTGAGGTTGCCTGATAATACCATTTCTGTATATTAAAAATGTGTTTGAATCGGGCCAATACTTCTCTTAGCCCCCATATACCTAATATAAATATTTTCGAGCTTCCGGGTGACTTAATACTGCATATAAATGGCCAATAAGTGAGTTATCTTTTTCTAAAAACGGCGCATTTTTGCTCTTAGAATGAATAAAATCGAGTGAATACTCGTCCGAAATCCCAAGCCTTATATACCTGAAAGTATTACCCCCGGCTTTAATCCTTGTACGTTGCAAGAGTATGAAACTTAGCCGTACTTAGCCCTTCATTACTTCTTGTAGTACGATTTGTCCTTTGTTTTAAAATAGGCTTCAGTTTCGGCGATCAACTCTTCATTCGGCGCAAATTTCTTTCCAGCGAGCAGTCTTTTGAGATTTAAGATCAGAAAATAGCCGCTGTGGGATCTGGAGAATAAGGTAGATGCGGAACTAATTCGTAGCCCAATTCATGAATTTTTGCCATCGTTTCTACTGACTTATGACTCAATGCTTTGTCTTAGTGAAATCTCACTTTTTTCTTCAAATGCGGTTTCTTTTCTGTGATATCGCTTTTTAAACTATCCACAAACAGTGTGTAATGGTCATTGTTGATGGTCCTTCCTTTTTCAATGCATACAGTGAAAATTATTCCACGCTCATCCCAAAATATAGACGTTCTACTGACCTTGCCAGCAGACCGTTACGTTTTCCACGCGTTGGAGCGAAAACATCGTGTACACTTCAATCGTATGACTATCGATCGGACTTCGAAGTGAAATGATGGAGTCGTGCTTCATCCATTGTCACATATCGACGCAAAAACTCGAGTTTATTACTGCTGCTAATCATCAACTCGTCGTTGTTTTTGGTTACAAGTGAGCTCACGCGGCACCTACTTTGCTCAGACCTTTCTCATTTCCAAATATTCCTTAATGATATGATGTACACATTCAGTTGATATCTTTAGAGTTCCTTCTATCTCGAACAATTTCACTTTACGGGCATTCCAAATTATTTTGTGTTTTATGATTTAGTCGGTAACAACCTCTCTTGGGCGTCCACTACGTTCAGCGTCTTTGGTGCTCATTTCACCACGTTTAAACTTGACATACTAATCCTTGTCCAAAAAGTAATAGGACTGAGCCGATTTAAAAAAATTTATTGGATCAATCGTTACGATTATTTAAAAATAGGCACCTTCTGTGTCGATGCAGCGCTGCCTGCGCGAATTCCAAGCATTGAAGGCGTCATGGAAGGCATTATCCGGAATAGCCTTGAGATCGGTCTTTTCAGGCAAGGAAACAAAAAAGTCAGGGGGCCATAACTGGGCTTTAGGGCGGCTGCGGAAGTTTTAGGATGCCGGCCTTGCTTGATCATATCAAACGTCGAGTTTCACACAGAATTTAAGCTCTAACGAACGCTGCATTTTCGGCTTGCACCACTCATAGAAACACGTTGCCCGAAAATGTTTGTCCTGACTCTCCAGGTGCTCGGAGACAACTGACCAATCGTCTGCCAGCGGTACGCAAGCAATATCCAAATATGATGTTTTAGCTATGATTTTATACATATGTTGTACTAAAATTCAGATGGGTGCTTTGATACTTTTCGTGGAATCCGGAATGACCTAACAAACTATAATATTCGAACTTTTTCCACTTGTCTAATAGCCTTGACAGACGGCAGCGTTAATCCGGATTAACTGCGCACTTAATCAGATCCAAATTTGTAGGTGACAGACGGCAGCTATGCGAGCTTGAAACTCTCATAAACTCAAACAATAAACTCTCATTGTCATTTTTATAATATTTTCAATGAAAATTGATAGAAGATAAACATTGCGGTTGTTAGCCGACCAATTTTTTAGAATTTGATAAACAGCTGTCAGGGTTGCTTATATTTCATTCACAATAGATGAAAATTGGCCATTTTTAACAATGTTGCCAACGAAAATCTCACAAACTCCCTAAAATTTTGAGAGTTATTTTTGGATTCAGCAACGGAGTTAGCTGTGGTAACTCCTGAATTAATACCGAAAAATGCAATTAATCTGGTTTAAAGCTGCCGTCTGTCAATGCTATAAGACTCATAGAAAGATAACCATGCGTTTTGGCACAAGATTGAGAAGATCGTCGCTTCAATAAGAGAGTTTTGGGCGAATCTCAATTACAAAGGCTAAACTATTTAATTAAAGTGCAATCGGCACAATTTTCCTACAGGTTAAATGCACACGCATACATGTGTATATGTTCGTTTCGAACCAAAATTACATGTGCCCAGCAATCGGTTTGCTGCAATTGCAACGCAACGCTTCGCGAAAGGTAGTCGGCGAGTAGGCAACGGCGAAGGACATTATGGAAATTATGCCCGACGGTGATGAAGCCATTACTCAGTTGAACCGCGGTGGCTACGCCCAATCGATCAATGTTAGCGATACAAGCAACTGTTGCTGTTGCCCTTGTTGCTGCTGACGCTGCTGCTGCTGCTGCACCACCGACCACAACCAAAGCCGCCTTCGACCGTGGACATAATCGTTGCTTGCGCATATTGACGGTTCCACTGCTATTTTCGGTTTTGTTTTCTTCTACTATTTTTTTGCAACGCTGAAGCAGACATCTGCTGCGTGCGAGTCGGGAGCGAACGAACGCCTTTGTTAATGCGTGGCAAGTGGGGGGAAACACGTTCGAACGAATATGAGTAAATTGAAAATAACTTACTAACCATTGTAGTTTGACTTCCGCTGCGACGCTTTGAATGCGAATGCCGGACAGTTTCTGATTGACGCGCACATGTGTTTATGCCCAGCTTCTGTCACAGCAGGTTCTAGCTGGCAGCGGCGGCGGTCATATGTATGTATACACGTATACAATATGTGGGAGACCACCGCGGTTACGAAGCAATATTTATTTTGACAATGCGAACATAATTATGCACTGCGCCGGCGCTGTTCGCGAATACACGCAAAGCGCACGTTGCGCGCGGCTATTGCTCCCAAGCGAGCGGGCGCGCGCACTTTACTCGTTTTGTGTGCGTTTGAAGTATGAGCGCGCTGAAAATACGATATAGATGATTATAATCTACAAAACAGAACTATTTAACATGGCTTGCAGCGCGCGGCTGCGGTAATATTCGGCGCGGCAGCTGCGTCTGGCAATATTGCCGCCACACAGCCAGTAACAACAAATCATAGGTGGCGCAAAAGGGTAAAAATGTATTTAAACCAAATATGCGCACGGCTCATCAGACACTTACGCATAGGCGCATATAGTATGTACATACAAGCGCATGCGTACACACACATATATATGCCACATACGCGCATTGTAGACTAGTAGTGCAGGCATTGGGAACCCTACAGACAGACAGTGGCGCGCTCATTCGTGCCGCAGTGTTGAAGAGCAATTTATGAATGACATTTACGGCGAAGATTTTATTTCAACCGAATAATATACAACAACGCGCTGTGCGCGCCCGAGTCGGCAGGCCAGCGCAACCGGCAATTCGCAACAAACAGCCTTCGGTAGTGCGCGCGCATATGCGCGAGAGCTCACCCGATAAGCGCGATAGGGTGGTGTTGCGCGCGGTGCTGCATTCGAAGCAAACAGGATTGACGACAACACTAAAACTAAATTCAATTGCGCGCTACGCCGTCGTCGCTCTGTATGGTGTTTATATATACGCGCGCATACATAGCGCACGACGACGCGGTCAAAGCAACGCGGCAGCCGCTTTAGATGGCAGATGAAAGCGCTCGACGCATTCGACAGACAATAACTACAGCGAGCGCCACGCCTAGTTTTTACACTATCAGTCATAAAAAGGCGAAATTTATGCAAATAGCAGACGAACCCAACCGTGCGAACATTGTATGTGGATTGCGGTAGTACACATAGTATTTGCGAGGCGTCTTCGTGTAGCGCTGGCATTACGCGAGTGCAAAGAACGGCACAGCAAACGGATTGCCACATTTTGCGGTACGCAATAATTGTAAGAGCGCGTTTTTGTTGATGCGTGCATTGCACTTCGTTGTGATTTGCCGTTTGTGGCCATCCTCCTGCTTAGATGACAATGCGCGGCCGATGCAACACACATACATACTTATATATATGTGTATGAAAATAGGCGGGCATCTGTGCAACATGTACTCGTATGTACATATGTACTACTTGCATTTACTTCGGCGTGTAACATGACTTTTTGTAGCGTTTCATGACTGCTAAGTTTTATCGAAGTCGGCGTTGCGGCACAAACACACGCGAAGTGCAATTTGATGGCACAACGGTTTGTTTATTTCTAAACGAAATGAATGCGGAAAATAAAGATACGCGTTACTATGCATTTCGCAGTCATTAGCGCTCTCATTCGCAAGCCTGTGACGCAATGCGGTCATGGATTTTCTGAATTTTTCTCTTATGGCGTTCATAAGAAGGTTTGGTGGCAATCTGTCAAAGCAAGAGAGCACACCGTACACAGCGAGTGCTGACAATTTAAAAATTAATAATTAACAAACAGGTTTATCTAATTGTATATTGTCATATACATATGTATCTACAGAAGTCCAAGTGCGCCAACGACTACTTGCTCGTTTTTGAACCGATTTAATAACAAAATGGACTGGCGAGCAATTACTTTTTTTGCGGTAAGTGATATCGTATTTCAATAAACCTGCAATGTGTGCCAGAACATGGTGATGTTCGGGTAACTGTGCCAGAGCAGGCACCAACTCCAGATTTAAACCCCCAGAAAAGAACTGATATTTATGCCTACTTGTTAATATTTAATCCGCAAGCATGTTATTGATATATAAGTTTAGGTGGAGTAAATCCATAATTTGTGCAACAAACCAACAAACTTGGCATAATTAGAACATGGGCCGCACATGCCGACTATTAAACTTTAAAAGGAATGCCATAAGAACTCTAGTGGGAGTGCTAACAGGTCACAGACTAATTGGCAAACATGGAAGCAGACTAGAAACACCTTACAACGGCAATTGTAGAAGTTACCAATCGAAATGCTCGAACGAGTCAACGAAAATTGGACTCCACGGATGGACCATCTGAGATGTAGCCGCGGTCAACATTTGAAAGAGATAATCTTCCAAAAATAAATGCCAAGGAATATTCTTTCGAATGATAATAAACATTCCTCATTAAATTTAAAGTTTATGTATTTTTCCTTAAAAAAGTGGGAACTTCGAAATGGATCATCATTTGGAAAAAAATACTACTGTGGGCAAAAAATAGTAATGCTTACCAAGATGTCTTGAAACGTATTAGAACGGACGATGAGTCTTGGAGCTATGCTTACACCCATAAACAAACGATCAATAGGCCGAATATCGTGGCAAAGGTGAGCCGAAGCCGAAAAAACGATGTCAAAGCAGGTCAAAAATCAAGTACATGTTAACAGCGTTCTTCGATTATTGAGGTGTGGTGCCCGCCAAATTCCTGTCGACCAGCCAAAGTTGCGCGAAGCTATTCGTAAAAAGAGCCGGGAATTAGGTGTCTTGATTTTTTCACCACGAAAATGCAGCGCCGCATAATTCATTGATTCTTTGTGAGTTTGAGTCAATTGGAGACATTAAACGTGAATCGCTACGCGCATTGTAGGCAATTCCGGAAATTGACTTTAACAACTGTTTCGAGGATTGAAAAAAATGTAGGCACAAGTGTATTGGGACCAATATAGACATTGAAGAATAAATATATACATATTAGTATACTACAGAAAATCTTCCATTCGAATACAAAGTTTTATATAAGAAAATCACAATTATTGCCCGATGGTTTCTTAACGATTTCTCAGAAGTTCCACAAATAAAACTTTTTGTATTGATGAACTTCGTCAAAAGGATGGTTCAAAGAGGACAAATTGAGGGAAAGCATTTTTGTCCGGGTGGTTTCACTATCGATTTACTAAAATCCTAGGGGTCGTCAGACATTACTAGGATATACATTTAAAAAAAAGCATACGAAATTTTTAAACCGATATCGCAAATAGTTTTTCAGTTACAGTCTTTTGAAATTTACCGGCTCGGTTCAATCAGCTCTTTCTCTTATATTCAAGTTATTTTTCATCTAGCTGTTCACACATGGACCACCCAGTTTTTTGATCCGAACAAAAATCGAATTTAGGTAAGCCAAAAAGCCATTTTTGGAACATTTTTTTAAATGCCGCAATTTCGTGAACCATAGGTTATTGTACGGACAATATCTTCTAGGAAGGTTATTTAGGTATAAGCGGATGACGTTTGTTTAGTGCTCTCGGAGACCGCGTGTAACTCGAAAAATATTTAATTTTTTCCCTCAAATATTTTACTGTGAATTTTTAAAATACAATGTGCGTTCCGAAGTAAACAGGACTTTTTGAATCTAGCGCCCCTGGCGCGTTAGATCCTGCTATCCTTATCGGTTGCCCAGTGACAATTTCCGTCATCACCGGAAATTTCAGCGAAACTGTGATTGAATTCATAAAAAATCAGCCGAAATCATCATTGAAATTCATGGAAATGGAATTGAACATCTCCAAAACTTCGATTTATCGCATTTTGTCGAACATTTGGGCTTACGAAAGGTGTGTGCACGGTTTGTGCCGCACAAATTGACTGACGACCAAAAATTGCTCAGAATCCAGCATTCGAGGGACGATTATTTCACCAAAAATCACATTTTAACCATTAACCACTCCCCGTGTTCACCTGATATGACACCGTGCGACTTCTTCCTTTTCGGAAAAATGCATTTGCCCATGAAAGGAAAGCGTTATGCAGACGTAGAGGCCATTCAAAAGGCTTGTACCGGCATACTGGCTGCAAAAAGGCTGTATTGAAGCAGAAGTAGACTATTTTGAATAAAATAAATTGATTTTGCCGAAAAAGCCATTTGTTCTGTTTTCTTTTAAAGTCCTGTTTACTTTGGAACACGCCTTGTATGTATGACAGTGTCGTCAACCTTCTTCAAAAAGAAGTGGTACTGGTGTAACTCTTCACCCAATTTTATTAAGGAATAACACTGATTTCATAATGAAAATATTGCTGCCGTTTAGGCAAGTGTTGCTGAAGACCGCAATTTGCCGATTTCAAGACGTTCTCAAGAATTGGGACTGTCTGAAACCACAACCTGGCGGATTTTGAGAAAGGATTTCTTTCGAAGTGAAGCTGGTGACACCGTCACTATCAACGAAGAGCGGTATAAATCGATGATAACCAACTTTTTATGCCCTCAATTGGAAGAAGTGTACAACAAGATGGGGCTACCTGTCACACAACACGTGCAACAACCGAATTATTGCGACTTTAGAAATACGATGATTTCAAAAAATGGTAACCCTCCACGATGTTCTTATTTAACACCGTTTCACTACTTCTTGTGGGGTTATTTGAAGTCATTGGTCTTTAGCAATAAACCAGACACTCTTCAAGTTCTATAAGTCATTATTGGACGTGCCATTCATGATATACGACTTGATTTGGTGGAAAGAGTACTAGAAAACTGCGTTCATCGAATTCGTTCCTACAAAAGAAGTCGTGTAGACTATTTACATGATGTTATATTCAGTACTTAATTCGATTTTACTTCACATTAAATAAAGAATATTAGAGGAAGCCTTCGGTTAAACAAATTATGTATGTAAGAAACAAATTTTATAAGAAGGAAATTATCTAAGAAACTGATCGGTCGTAGAGTAGAGAACAATTTCTACATGAAACTTTTATAAATTATGCAATTCAAACCGAAACTATGTGCAAAAATCAGTACGAATTAACGGGTAACCTAAGTAGAGGTACTTTTTTAAATACCCTTCTTTTGACAGATCACGCGTGAGACGCTGTCATGTTATTTTTGTTCAGTATTGTTTGGCATTTCACCATAGAAAAACTTACGCCTAACGTTTACGAATCGTTCAACTAAATGACGAAAATTCACGTTTTATAATGATTGAATGATCAACATCATCGGGCTACTGAGCGTACTATTCGTAACACCATCACCCATCTTGAGACCCAGCATTCATTATGTGAAGAAAATATAGCAGAAACCATGGAGAGTCGATTCGACGCCGTTTGCAGCAACTCGGACAGACGTATGGAACGACTTCGCTCCATGGACTCTTGAAAAGTTGCATGAAGAGCCGACGTTTTCGAGCTATATTTTGTTTAGCGGCTCATTTCTGACTCAATGAGTATGTAAACTAGCAAAATTCCCACATTTGGGATGAAGAGCAACCTGAAGAGATTCAAGCGCTGCCATTTTATAAAAAAATAAACAACGGTTTGATGTGGTTTATGGGGCGGTGGAATCATCAGTCCATATATCTTCAAAAGAAATTGAAGCTAGTGATCTCGGCGACATTTGGTTTCAACAAGTCGGCGCCACTCCCACATACATCGCATCAATCAATGGCTTTATTAGGAGAACACTTCGGTGAGCATATAATTTCACGTTTTGGGCCGGTCGATTGGCCACCAAGATCGTGTAATATGACACCGTTAGACTTTTTCCTGTGGGGAAAATCACTCTTCTTCGCTTTCGTTCGGCAATTGCCAGTAGAAATACTCGAACGATGGATCATCTAAGGCATAGCCGTGGCCAACATTTGAGTTTTGTAAGTTACATAGATTTCGAACAGTACTTGGATGTGTTGGTTATATATTTTGCGAAATGCAAAAATTATCGCTTCAAACAAAGGCATTTTATGTATCAAATAAAATAATCAAATTTCACTTAAAGAAAAAAAATACTTAGATTTGTATTTTGTATAGTGTAAGTATATTGTATAAATGTTATATTTCGGTTATATTTAGGGTAAGCGCCGAAAACTACATTCTTCTCCTTCTCTATTGAAAACTTTATGTTGTATTCACCATGGACATTATGACAAGACTAGAAAAAATATTTCTGCAACAAGAAATAAATATTGATAAATGTCTATCAAGTCAGATCAAGCTTGACGAAACAGATCAAAAGCTCTCGCGCAGATAAGCCTCTGATCTGAAGGCAACCCTGCCTTTCGCCTGTCTTTTTGATATTTCGATTAAAATGAAAAGTAAATGCAGAGGTCGTTCTGTTTCACTACATACAGAGATACACATGTAATACACATACATACATACATACACACCTAAGTACACAAAATATTTACTTCTATTTTTAATTTATCCGTTGAAGCATTTTTCATCAGCCACTGTCACCATATTGATTTGTGCTTTCGTTTTATGCCGCTTGTCGGTGTTTGTCTTAATACCAAATATTTAATCCTATTAAAGCTCAATCCATTCGAATTGGAGCATAATTTCATTGGTATTGTCCAATCAACGCACAAATGCCTAATCAGGCGCAAACAAGGTGTGACAAAAGGGTGTTTTCGGGGGCCTCCAACGGCACTTACACGGCGAACGTAAATATTTTGCCAGTTGTTTGTGTCTGTGTAGTTAAATAAATATTTGGTATATGTGATTGTCCAAGGCGTTCAAAATAAACAATGAATATACAAATTATAAGTACGAGCAGTCAGCGGAGTCGAAAAGCAAAACGAAAACAAAATTCAAAAAGAATTAAAAAATCAATTATTTTACTACTACGCTTACTGCTTATGCTTAATCCAATCTACCGCGGATTGACTTTTATTTCAAAGGGCTTAAAAACGCGTATGTATGATTGCTGATATTTACACATACAATGTAAATATGTAGGTAAATGGGCACATACACATATGCAGATATAAATATCAGAATATGAATATATTTAAGAATGCGCATGCGTATCCGGTGTATTGAGAAATAATATGACGACATGCGCACTTGCATTTTGTAAAAATGTATTAAATGTTATTATTTCTCATTAAAATTTTTTACTTTCATATTTTTAATTTTTATTTAAATTATTGATATTTTTAATTTAATACTATATTATTTTTTTGCATATTTTAAAATCAATATATTATTTTTTTATTTTTTTATAATTAATATATTTTTATGTTTAAATTTAAGAAAATATTTTTAAATTAAATACTGTATTATTATTATTATTTTTTTTAAATTATTTTTGTTTTACGAATAATCATTATAAATAGGATTTTTTTTTAACTTTTTTTGTAATTATTATTGTTTATGATATTGTTTATATGTTTGGTTATAAAAAATATTTGTTTAATTAAATACTATATTATATTTTTTTAGCTAATTTATTTTTTCTTTAATTAGTATATACTAACTAATACTACTTTTAGTTTAAAAAAACAATAATTTTTAATTAAATTTTAATTTTTTAGCTAAATTATTTTTGTTTTAATTAGGTTTGTATGTACATATACATATATGATTATTAGTATTTTTTTTGACAACTTTTTTTGGTAGTTATTATTTATTTAGTCATATTTAAAACAAATATTTTTTTAATTAAATACTATAGGGGTATTCTCTTGCTCTTGCAAAACCCGGTGCACGGTGCAAGAATTGCAGATTTACAACGGCACAACAACAAACACACGCAGAAAAATATTTGCAAGGGCTGTAAAATATGTCAGACCAAAACCTATGTAAGTATATTTGCGTGCAATGTCACGCAAAAATATAATTGCAACGCTGTTGTAGTTGCCATTTTACATAAAGACATATTACGTCGTTAAATTGTTGAGGAAGATAAGTTTTATTAAATTAAATTTTAAAGATTTGTTACAGTTTTTTTTCTTAAAAATGTATGCAGAAGGTGCGCCAATTCACAATAGCCATGCTTAATAGTCATTCACAACAAATTGACCGAATTAGCCATTCTATATCACTAGATTCTGCAATGGGTACTCTCGTGCTCTTGTATATTTCGGTATACAGTAGAATCCCGATTATCCGGATCAAATAAAACCAGGGGTATTCCGAATAATCGAAAATCCGGATAATCGATTTCAAAGCAAATCAAACAATGTTTAAATTATAATAAAGTTTTATTATGTTATAAGTTTTACAAGTGTAGTTTAGATAATATGTACGATAAATAAAAACCAAGCTATAACGATAAATAATGTATTACATAATGCCTATGTAATTTAAAATTTTGGTTGGAAATAACTTTTTATTGGTCTTTGACATAAAGAATCACATCGTTTCATTGCGGCCAAGTCCCTGATGCGTTTCAGTTGTAACAACTGTATGGGATCCGATACATCCTGTCTTTCAAACCACTTAAAAGCAATATCAAGAGCTTCAAAAGCTTCTGCGTGAGATGGTACTTGACATACATCCCCAGTTTCAGTCTCTTCTTCATCTTCTCTCTCGTTATTTATTATCGGACGCGAAAATAAACTTGTCGTAACATGTCAAAACATTTTTAAATTGATAATTAGAGCCGAGACGAATGAGTCCGGATAATCGGATATTCGGATAATCGATGTTCGGATAATCGGGATTCTACTGTAGTAGTTTTGCAATCTGCAATCTTGCAAGAGCAAGAGAATACCCCTTATATTATTTGATTTTACTTAAATAAATTTTTCTTTATTTAGTATATGATTATTATTAAAAAAATTAATTTTTAATTAAAATATAATTTTTATATTTAAATGTTTTAATTAGGTATTGTATGTATGTATAGTATTTTTTTTTTAACTTTTTGTGGTAATAATTATTTTTTTAGTCATATTTAAAAAGAAAAATTTTTGATTAAATACAATATTATTTTTTTTTATTTAAATAAATTTTTCCGTAATTAGAATATGATTATTATTAAAAAATATTAATTTTTAATTAAAATATAATTTTTATATTTAAATGTTTTAATTAGGTATTGTATGTATGTATATGATTACTAGTACTTTTTTTTTTAACTTTTTGTGGTAATAATTATTTTTTTAGTCATATTTAAAAAAAATATATTTTTTTAATTGAATACAATATTTTTATTTTTTTTTGAAAACTATTTTTTGCTAATTAGTATGATTATTAGTATTTTTTTTTTGAAAACTATTTTTTGGTAGTTATTATTTTTTTTTAACCATATTAAAAAAAATATTTTGTCAATTAAATACTATGTTTAGTTTTTTTATTTTAATTATTTTTGTTTTAATTAATATATCATTATTATGAGAATTTGTTGAAACTTTTTCTGTAATTAATATTTTTATTTGTTTAGTTTAAAAAAAAAAAATATTTTTTCATTAAATACTATATTATTATTTTTCTTATTATTTTTATTTTAAGTGGATATATCACTATTAATAGTATTTAATTATTTTAATAAAAAAAATTAATAAACTTTATTAAATTTTTTTTTCCTTAAATATTAGACGGCATTAAAACGAAACGTACATAAAAATAAAAAAGATTATAATAAAAGGTATTATAGATATTAAAAAAAAAATAAATAAATAAAGTATTAATAATTTATTAAAATTAAAGAAAATGTAATAATCTTATGATTTTTTATTTTATTATTTATATGCACCATTTTTTTTTATAATTTAAATGTCATGTAATTTTTTTACTTTATTTTTATTATTTTTTTTTTTCATTTTTAAATTTCTAGCATTATTAAATATCTTTATTGTTTTTTATTTCACTTAAATTCATTAAAACTATTTTAATTCTCCCACAAACTCGAATTTAGCATATTTATGTAATTTAGGGCATAGATCTATTAAAATAAATTTAGCAAGATCATTAATTTCTGCGCATGGCAACGCCGGTGCTGTCATTAAATTTTCCCCATATTTTTGTATTGTAGGGAAATAGTGGTTTTTTTACAACCGCCGATCTAGTACCAAACGTCAAATGCCGCAATCTATTACATTAAAACAACAGCTGATCATTGTTTTTGTTTAAAGTTGCTGACATCTAATAAAAACAATATTTTTTATTTAAATTTAATCGAACTAGAGTAACAAAAATAATCCTCGGATTGATTATCATTTTATGGTGTAGATAATTGTCTGAGAAAATTATGCACTAGGGTCAGAGAGTAGCCAAAAAACATACAGTAAGTTGCTACCCTTAAAGTAAAATGTATAGTGGAAACTACAAATGACTGTACAAAACATAGCTTATGCTAGTGCAAGTTAGTGAAATGAAAACAAGTAAGGAAGGGCTAAGTTCAGGTGTCACCGAACATTTTATACTCTCGCGTGATAAAGTAATAATCGAGATTTCATTATCCGCCATTTACAACTTTGTTGCGAGAGTATAAAAATAAAAAAAGATTCATAGCACGTTACACTTTTCCTCACTCATATGCACGAGCTATAGTATGCTTACCAAAGCCGCCCAACTCAATTGGGGGCATAAAAGCTGAATCGAAGAAGGCTCTGATGGCCATCACGACGCGGATTTTTCCAAGTGTTATGATGACTGGATAGTTCGTTGCCGTAAGTGTGTTGCAGTGGGAGGGGATTACTTTGAAGGAGATCAAATGGACAAAATTAATTAATTAATTATTAATTTTTAATTTGTAAGCTGTTGACGCTCGATTGAGAAAAAAGTTAAATGTAACAAAATGCAGACGTTGAAAAAAAAGTCGATTTTTGTCAAATTATTCTATTAGCTATTTTTGTTTCGCCAAAAAAAAATATTTCTCATGCAATCGAAAAACTGGAAGATCATTGTCAAGGGACACATATTCACATAAAGCCACCGATAGAATGGTTGCTACGAGTCCCAGGCAAAGGCAGAATCTAAAATTATGTTATAGATTGATTTAAGATTGTACTTCCTTTAAAATTCCACTGAGTGCGTTTCTAGAAAAGAAGTCTGGTAAAAATTCATATTTTTTTCCTTTTTTTTCAGATGCATGTAAAAGTATTCCACTGCATCAACCCACTCCTACGATTTCAAAGATACCCCAACGGAAGTTGTTTAAATATCAAGAGCTAAATACTATAGATAAGTGACAGATGTTATAAACAAAACAAGTAAGGAAGGGCTAAGTTCGGGTGTCACCGAACATTTTATACTCTCGCATGATAAAGTGATAATCGAGATTTCATTATCCGTCATTTACATATTTTTCAAATATTTTTCATCGGGGTGTTAAGAAAATATTATATATCGAATTTCATTGAAATCGGTAGAGTACTTCCTGAGATATGGTTTTTGGTCCATAAGTGGGCGACGCCACGTCCATTTTCAACTTTTAAAAAAAGCCTGGGTGTAGCTTCCTTGTGCCATTTCTTCCGTAAAATTTAGTGTTTCTGACCTTTTTTGTTAGTCGGTTAACGCACTTTTAGTGATTTTCAACATAACCTTTGTATGGGAGGTGGACTCTATAGAGTTTGGTTTCCGAGATATGTACAAAAAACTTAGTAGGGGGCGGGGCCACGCCCACTTTTCCAAAAAAATTACGTCCAAATATCCTTCTCCCAAATGTGATCCCTTGTGCCAAATTTCACTTTAATATCTTTATTTATGGCTTAGTTATGACACTTTATAGATTTTCGGTTTCCGCCATTTTGTGGGCGTGGCAGTGGGCCGATTTTGCCCATCTTCGAACTTAACCTTCTTATGGAGCCATGGAATACGTGTACCAAGTTTCATCATGATATCTCAATTTTTACTCAAGTTACAGCTTGCACGGACGGACGGACAGACAGACGGACGGACAGACAGACAGACATCCAGATTTCGACTCTACTCGTCACCCTGATCACTTTGGTATATATAACCCTATATCTGACTCTTTTAGTTTTAGGACTTACAAACAACCGTTATGTGAACAAAACTATAATACTCTCCTTAGCAACATTGTTGCGAGAGTATAAAAAAAACAGTGGATATAATTTTATCGCTCCTCTGCGTAATTGTTATTTCCTGGTAAAAAATCGGGTATCAGTAAAGAACGGCAACAAATTCATTAACGCTCGCAAAAACGAGAACTAGAGAAAATATGATTTAAAGCCAACACGCGCACGAACCAACGATGATAGGACAACATTCAACCGAAGTAGAAACTTTTGCTGTCGGCACACACTAAGCAACAATATGGGAAAATAATGTGTAAAAGTGGGATGGCTATATGCTTCACGCGCGACTGTACCAGCGAATTGACAAAAGCTAATAGCAAAACTGTACTTTTTTATATCGGGCAACCACACACATCGGTGAATAAATACGGACGTTGCGCGGGTAATGAATCACGTAGGCTTAAATTCTGTGTGAAGCACCTTTATTGGGTTGGGTGTAGGTGAAATTGCAGTTACATTTGAAAATAGAAAATGTCTCGTGCTGGAATTTGAAATTGAAGGTACATATATTATTATGGATGTTTAATTTAAAAAATAATTAATTTGAAATAAAATAATTAAGATTAAATTTTTTCTAAAATATTCGTAATTTTTATATTTAAAATATTAATTGTTTAATAAAAAAAGGAAAATTTTATTTCAATTTAATTTTGAAATTGAATTCGAAAAAAATATTTTACATTAAAAAAAAACACTTGCATACATATTTTGTAGTTCGCAAAGTTATAAAGAAAAGAAGCTTAAGGCAACCATAGAGTCATTTATCATTTCTTTGGACAGTTTCTTTTTTTTTAGATTATTTCGCTTATATCTTTATTTATTGTTGTGTCATTTGATGCATTTAGACGGTGATTTCCAAAAGTTCTTATCTAAGATTCGTTAAATTTAAATAATTTTTTACGTTATGTGTAAGAATTTTAAATATAACCTCAAATATATTAAAAAAAAAATTAAAATTGCGTAACATAAATAAAAATGTAATAAGCAATTAGTTCCTAATTCGATTTCATGGTAATTACCTACAAAAGTAAATAGTTTTAATACTAGTTTCGAAAAAAAAAAATAATAATGAAATCAAAACCTGATCTAATTACTCAAACAGCGTTGTGGGAAATTCCTTCAGGTGCATAATGTTTGTAAGTGTTGAATGGTGTTTACGGCAAGTTTTCAACCTCTGCGCCTACATTACCTTAGCAACAAAATGTATAACTTTTAAAAGGTACTAAGGCCATTTTATCAAAAAAAAACATTCATATCCCAAAAGCCTATGATGTATTATAAGGGTTTTTCAAAAATCTTTCTGTTATGTATATGAGGGCTAAATAAATTATTGATCCGATTCAAATCATTTTTGGCATAAAAGAATACTATTCGAATACTCCGAATTTCTAAAATATATCTCACAGATTGATCGATATTTTCGATAAAAAATTTCTCAATTGGAACCTTGATCCACATTTTCTCTATCTAAGGACTTGTAGTTTTGGTAAGATTTGGACACTTTTTGGTCAGACTCTAAGCGCACTATTTGAGAAAAGTTTTATCCCGATACAATCTTTCGTGTCTGATTTTGGAAAGTGAAAGAATCAGATTCAGTTATACGGAAAGTAGGCGTGGTTGTAGTCCGACTTCGTTCGTTTTCGCACTGGAACATAAGAAAATGAAGAAACATTATATACAAAATTTGGACGATATCTGTCGAGAAGGTATTGAAATTGTATGCCTCTGGACTATTTAACGGACCCGTTATATATGGAGTGAGCGAGGTTATCATCTGATTTCATCCAATTTTACAGTGTCGGTTAAAATGCTGAAGGGAATTATCCAAAGCGAATTTGGATATTTACCTTAAGATATGTACATTTAACTTACTTATTAAGAGCGTGTGCTTAGAGTTTAATGGTATTTTGTGGGTGTGACAATGGGAACGATTTCGCACATCTACTAATTCGTTTTCACTTTTTTTTTGCCCAGGAACACGTGTACCAGAGATAAATAATAGGTGATTCATTTTGAAAAATTGGAACCCCCTGATCCCGTAGCCAATTTCCAGGAGGACCTCCGAAAAAAGTCGTCTGGCGGTGAGTTAGATTTTTCTGCTTGAAATTATCTCAACTCCAAGTTCCAAAAAAATGTATTATTACTATAGATGAATGCAGGTAAGGATCGAAGGTATCAACATTTTTATCAAAAGCCTTATTCATTCGACTTTTAAGGGGCATACCTAGAGTGACTACCAAAAACCGTCGATTTTTGGGAATTTAAAAATAGAACTACTGCATCGATTGCTTTGACATTTTCAAGATATATTCATATATATTGCAAGATATATACTTTCGCGTAGTTCCTAGGTGGAAGAACACACACTAATTTTTTGAAAATTGTGAAATGAAGAGTTTTTGAATTATACAAGATCTTCGACGGCGCTAAAATTTTACATTTATTGCTCTACGTTATGGTCTTTTATAATTTTGCGATTAAGTTAGGCGTTTACGAGCTACATGCACGGCGACAAACATCAAACCGGTAGTCGAAAAAGTCTTTTCGTATTTTGTCAATAGATGTCATTGTAGTCGTATATCTCCAGTGCTACCAATCACATTGTATCATACTATATAGTGTTGGAAAGGTGAGATTTTAAGCTTCATTTAACAAAAAATTAAATTCGGAAAAGTTGAAAAAATGTTACAGCTGTTCAAAAATGGGTGAAAATAATTAAGAAATTCGCTATATTTTGAAATTTTTGTATAAAAAAGAGAAGCATACCACGCAAGTCACCAATGAAATTTGTGAAGTCTAGGGAGACGATGCTGTATCAGTTCGTGTAGCACAACAATGGTTCGCTCGCTTCCGTTCTGGAAATTGCGAAATTTCGATTTACACAAATGGAATAATGTCTGTAGCGGAAAAATGGCAAAAAGTGGTCGACCGAAATGGTACATATTTATTTATTTATTTATTAGTAAAATATAAAAAAATAAGTTAAAATTTTATTAAAAATACGAAAAGACTTTCTCGACTACCATATATATACAAGTATATGTATATATGTATATTTTTATTTATATAGTACACTTCTAAATGTCATTCTTGCAAATTTCACCAGGTCAAATGTACCGATGAATCAAAAAGCACGCACTTCGATATCAATCGGTGCACCCAAACATACATTAAAAATTTCTTATCTCACTTTCTTTCAAATTTATGCGGCAGGGAATCACAGCTGGTAAGCTTGTCCACTAGCCACCGATAAAATAATCAAATATAAACAGTGTGGGCGCTGTTATCAAAACTAGTATTGCATTGATTTTTATGGTCGCCGGTAGTGCCATAAACCGGTGATAAAAACCAATGAGAATTTCGAAAACTAAGAGAAAGAACGAGTGAAAGTGCGAATAAAGTGAAGTGGCTATCGAACAAAAAACGACAATAATTCAATTACTTCTAACAAAACAAAAGCAAAGTACATAAGTGCCACTTGTTGATTAGTGATTAGAAATACGTTTACTTAAAACGAACAAAAATGCGAAGAAACGAGTTCGAAAACAGCACTTACAATGCACAAAACACGCCTTCCGCAGCGGTTTATGTGCAGAATTCAACTTCCGATCCCACAGTCAATCCATACGAGCGCACAGAGGTGGAAGATTTGAATAGCAGTCAGACTATTGTCACCGATTCAGATACAGTTAGCAGCACACAACAACAATTAAATCCACTGCGACGCATTTTCATATTGGAACCGCCCATATTTCTTCTGAATTTCGCCACATCACTAACATGTAAGTTTGCCGCGGCAGATATTTGCTAATAAAAATGGACTGCATTTTATAAGTGTACAACAACTGCAACAATGTCTGATATTTAATACTTTCAGCGGTGGTATTTACCAATCAATTACTTTATCAGTCCTGCAAAGTTACATTTGGATACACCGAAGCCGAATGCGAGCCAATGTTGGGCATTTCAAATGCAACAATAAATCATGTAAGTAAATAAAAGAATTTGAAATATGAACATTGATAAATAAGGGGGTGTTCAGACTAAATTTTATTAGTTTTTTCTGGGAATTAACCAAATAGCCGCGTTAAGCTTAAGCAAATAACGACAAACGATATTAATCATTAGGCCGAATCGTGCTGGCTAAACTTGAATGCTAGGGGTGAAGTGAACAGGTGGATAATCATCTTCGGGTTTCCTCAGAGGTAGTGAAAGAATGCCTTGATCTATTGATGGATCGAATATACTATTTCACAATGAACCTGCAGTGGGTTCCAAGACCTAGTAATATTGCTAGTAACTGCGAAGCAGCTGAATTAGGCAGACCACCTAAGACTTTAGACTTCGATAAAGAGAGAATAATATACTTTCAGATATTTAATCGAGCAGAATGTTATAGATAGCGCTGAGTCTCGGTGGAATCAATCACTAATATGCTCAACGAGTAAGCAAAATCGCACATCTTGACTATAAGGTAGCAGGCTAATGACGCACAGTCCAGCAGACTACATACACCATACAATGACTATTGTAGAAGCTGTGGAAGGTAGGAATATAGAACCATTTTCTAGGTGACTGCAAGGCTTAGTATGGAAAAGAATCGCAACTATTGGTCGAGGGTTTCTTGACGATGTCTCGGAGGAGGAGATTGCGCAAATAAGACTTTTTCTATTTATGAGCTTTGTCAGAAGGATAGATCAAAGAGGGAAAAATGAAGTAAGAGGATTTGAGTTCCGCCAGTTTCGCAATGAGCCTCCTAACAGCCTATATGCGTCGTCACACATTCTCACTATGTCAGTTAGTT
The DNA here is from genome assembly GCF_016617805.1 of Bactrocera tryoni. Lineage (NCBI taxonomy): Eukaryota > Metazoa > Arthropoda > Insecta > Diptera > Tephritidae > Bactrocera > Bactrocera tryoni. The sequence goes on along the minus strand of NC_052501.1, from coordinate 23,876,027 downwards.
TGGCGAACTAATAAGCTCCACCTAGACCACTTTTGGTGCTTAGCGGTACCAGATGGAGTATTGTCACGTAGTCTTGGAGTAGTAGTCATCCCTTAGGAGGCCAGCGCTTGGCGCGAATTTCAATGATATCGCTTTTAATGTCTAATATTGTGAAGTTTCCAAATGATTAAAGAGTTGCCGTGCCATTATGCCATTGGGAACTTCGCGTATTTCTGATCTACCGTTTTCCCTGTGACTTTTGCAGTTTTGTACCCAGCTAAATCGTTCCTGATCCTGTCTAGAGCATTATTTAGACAATTTTACCAATATCGGTTAGATTTCTGGATTTTAGTGTGATCTTCTTCTTCTTTACTGGCGTAGAGACCGTGGTCTGGTTTGTAACTCAGTAAAAGACTCAGCCAGTATATTTTATAGAGTCCCTGAACTTTCCTTCTGGATGCAAACTTCTTGGCAAACCCCTTATTCAGGGTATACAAATTTTTGGGGAGAAAACCCCTAAGAAAGATATTCTGGATACGCATCTGTCGCACTCCCGATAATAGAGCTATGTTCTCATTTCAATAAATTCGCGTTTGTGAACAACAACAAAAATATCGATATCACGTAACAGCAGTAACGGGTGAGAGCGTGTGAATTCCTGCTTAAGGTCGCCAAAACGCTTGCCATTCTCATTCAATGCGTTCATTTGTACCGGGGCTCTTTTAATTGCCATTTTTTTTTAATTTTTATATCAAAAACTGATAAAAGAATGATGCATTCGACAATAAACACATGTCGCAAACTTATCATTCGGACTATTTTTATGCATTTGAATTTATCTTTATCTATTTTTATGTTTGCGAATATTTTACGCTTATATCAATATATGAATGCATATATTGGGGAAAAAGGTGAAACCCCAAGCACATATGTACACAATTATTAAACCTCAAATATTGCCAAATAATAATGGATGAGTACATCCGAGTGTTGTTTTTGCAATAACAGTACTCACCCGCTTAATTGACTAGGTAATTGATTTCTTACTTGAGCAATTTTTTACGCACAAAAAAAGTATTCAGCATATTTTATATATTATTGTACATTGGATCACGTAAGCGGTGTCTACGCCAGTAAAGAAGAAGGAGGTTTGAAACACTTCTTCTTCTTTATTGGCGCAGACACCGCTTACGCGGTTATAGCCGAGCTAACAACAGCGCATCAGTCGTTTCTTCTTTTAGTAATGTGGCGCCAATTGGAGATACCAAGCGAAGCCAAGTCCTTTTCCACTTGATCCTACCAACGGAGTGCAGGTCTTCCTCTTCCTCTTCTTCCCTCGGCGGGTACTGCGTTGAATACTTTCATCCATTCGGACGACATGACCTAGCCAGCGTAGCCGCTGTCTCTTAATTCACTGAACTACTATATATCACTGTTGACGTAGAACTCGTACAGCTCATCGTTCCATCGAATGCGATATTCGCCGTTGTCCACCGGCAAAGGACCATAAATCTTCCGCAGAACTGTTCTCTCGAAAATTCGCAACATCGACTGTTGTTATCGTCCATGTCTCTGCACCATATAGCGGAACGGAAGTAACGAGTAACTTATACAGTTAGGTCTTTGTTCGTCGAGAGAGGAATTTACTTCTCAATTGTCTACTCAGCCCGAAGTAGCGCCTGTTGGCAAGACTTATTCTGCGTTGGATTTCGAGGCTGACAGTGTTGTTAGTGTTAATACTGGTTCCAAGATACACAAAATTATCTAGGACACTGACGAGTGCCCACGTTCACTACCAGACCCATTTGCTTCGCTTCCTAATATCTACCAATCTATTTGTTTTACACCAATGGTTTGTTCGTTTCGCCACTCTCCAAAAGCAGACGATTAAAATGGTATTACCCACTTCATTGCTTCCCGCTTATCGAAAAAATATATGTATACTATATATATTTATATTATATAACAAAGCTATCGTTAATTAAAAGTCAAACTTATCGTGATTTTGGTGATTAAATCAAGTATTAATTAGTTAAAATTTCTGGTGTTTTCTAGCAAAAATTAACAGAATTAAAAGCGATTAATTACAACTCGTTTTTTGCTTTTGCAGGACATCGAAAATCAAGTGCAGCCTTATGTCTCACACATAATATTAGCCAATTCATTGGTTTCCAGTATTATACCCGCAGTACTAGCGCTTTTTATTGGCGCGTGGTCGGATCGTTTCGGACGCCGGCCGGTGCTTTTGATTTCACTTATTGGTAAGTAATTTTTTTGACTTCACTATCATTAGGAATAAATACTTAATTATACATTAAATGTGCTCCCGCCAGTTCGGAGGGTTATCTGAAGGTATGCGCTCCCAAGTTTTTAAGTTTTGACCTTCAAAATGCAGGACAGTCAAGAAGGTAATGTTGAGTTCTTTCCACCTAATTTTCTTCCACTCAGCTTCTGCAAATGGCGTCTGGTAATATTTCCAACCTTACAGCATGAACGCCAATAGGGTAATGACCTGTTAAAGCTCCAAAACTAGGAAGAGGCTAGCCCTACTGAGGACAATGAGATCACTAGATCATGTACCGATATCGGCCCAACACTGGGCAAGCTCCCGCGAAGCCCAGCTATCTAGTAGTAGACACAAGAGAATCTGGGATCCCCAACCAGCTCCTTATCACAAAGACACTTGATGCTACTGATAGCGAGGTTAGGCACTCCTCGACCAGTCCTGTACTCACTGTAGATGAGTTCAAGGCTAGTATAGTCGCTCTGCTTCTCCGAAAGAGGCTGCATTCCGGAGCAGATGATCTGCTGCTACCTTAATGGCTGCAACTTCGGTTTGAAAGACACTGCAACAGTCAGGAGGTTTGAAGCTTAGGTTGATCCTGACAGTAAATCCATCCACCAACCTTCCCTCTCAAGCTTTGACCCATCCCTAAAGAGTTGTTCAGGGAATCGCCTCAAATCTTGAGTATCATAGTTTGCTTACCTCTAACGAGACCATTTCTCGAAGCGAGTTGATTAAATTTTTTCGGATTTTTGTCTAATTTTTAAAACCTGGATAAGATATATTAGGTTTGCCACTGTTTTTAACACCCAAAAGGAAACGTCAGAGACCTTATGAAGCATATTTATAAATAATCAAGGAAAGTCGATTTAGCCGCGTCCGTCTGCTTTTCTTCCGTCTGTCTGTATATGTACATATATTCGAACTAAACCCTCAGTTTTTGAGATATCGAATTGAAATTTTGCTTATTTGTCGGAATGGTTAATATCGGACCACTATAGCATATAGCTGTCATACGATGAACGATCGGAATCAAGTTATCTGCAAGAAATCTTTCGTGTCTATATAAAATGGTTCTTAAGGCTAATAACGTTGTATTTTAAAGAAGCGACGCAAAACTCGGAATAGCAATGCAAGTTCCCGAAAAAATTGTATTTAATATTTTTTCTCACACTAACCAATGCTCTTTATTTCTAGGTATTTTCCTGGGTTATATTGTCAGCTTTATTTTGGCCATGGTCTCCGCTGAATCTCCCACTAATCCATGGCTGTATGTTATCGCACAAATTCCCGCGGCAGTGACTGGCTCTTCCTGTGCTGTTATGATCGTCTGTTACTGTTATATCGCCGATGTGGCGCCACCACAATTAAAGGGTCTCAAGTGAGTAAACATGTATAAGTGATACATAACCTGGTTACCTAACTGAAACTTTTCTTCACATATAGAATGGTCTTGAATGATGCTGCCATCGGTGCTGGTTCCGTCACCGGCACACTGGCGGGCAGTGCACTCTTCGCACACACTAGCATGCAAGTCGTATTTGTCATTTCGGCAGCAGCAATACTGCTAGCCTTCGTATATATCTACCGCGTGAACGAGGAGAGTTTGAAGGTGGCGCACACAACGCTGGGTGTAAGTTACCACGAATGCGACAGTTTCTTTTGCATTTCTAATTACTTCTTTCGTTTTTTTTTTGCAGTATAAACTCTGCCAATTCTTCAGCATTAATCATGTGATTGATCTGGTGCGCACCTGCGTTGCCAGACGTGCCAATTACATGCGCACTTTCATCTGGTTCTCCATGATCGCTTTGATCATAACCAATTTCACAACGTGTAAGTATTTTTGAAAGTTTACCGTTATTTCTTATGAATTTTTTAATATTTTTTCCGCATTCCAGCTGGTGAGGGCAACGTATTCTACTTGTTCTTGCGCGCCAAATTCGATGTGACCGTGAGCCAGTACAGTGACTACAATTCGATTAGCGATGCCATACAAATTATCGGTGGCATTATTGCTGTTATTGCATTCAGAAAGGTAAATATATTTAAATTTAGAGCAAAAAATACAACAAATTATACAACAACAACAACTTTTGTTTGCAGTATTTGCGGCTGTCTGTCGTCAGCATGGCCATGCTCTCGCTCCTCTCCGCGGTTGGTGAGAGCACAGTGCGTGCCGCCGCGCAGCAGTTTTGGGAAATGTACCTCGCCACGGCGCTGGGCTTCATGTCGGGCATTATTGCACCCATGTTGCTGACAATACTCGCCTTCGTCACGCCCACAAACGAAACCGGCAAGGTGTTCTCCGTCACTACTGCGCTGCAGACAATCACACCGCTCGGCGCATCGCCGCTTTATACGAGTGTTTACGATGCCACACTCTCCTCCTATCCGGGCATGTTCAATATTATCAGCGCGTTGTTGTATTTGCTTAGTTTTGTGCTCGTTACGTAAGTATTTTATATATTTTATTTAATTTGTGTACTTTAATTCACCGTTTTTTTCATATTTTTTGCAGTGTGATATTAATAGTATCGAAACGCAAGGCGATTACCGTTAGTCCTCCAATTCCATCCAGAGTATAATATGCAATGTTAGCATTTATTAGGGTGTGTCGAGATTTTACGAATGTAAATGTACACATAGAATGAACGAGGTATCTACTCTCTAGTATTATAAAACATTGGTTGCCTTCAAGCCTTGCTGTAGTTGGTAAAATGTGTTCATAAGCTCTAGTTGTTGTTAATTTATAATATTTTTGTATGTACATATGTATTTAAGTATAATAGCCAAACATATTGGTAAATTCATATACAAATATTTTTATACATGTATGTATATTTCGACATTGTATAGTATTTCACTGAAAGATTTTTGAATTTGTCGTGTATTTAAAAAATATACTAAACTTATTCTGTTGTCATGATATTATAAAAATTAATTATAATACTTCGACTTAAAATACCTTAAACGTTTCACAGTCTTTCTTTTATATTTATAGGAATTTAAAAATAAACAAATTTTAAATTAAATCAACTTATTCTAAGAGTAGTCAAGGGTCAGATTCGTATCTTTTCAATTTTCTAAGTGCCACAAATCGCAAAAACACGAAAATTATTAAAGTCGGAGTATTACACAAGGTTGTTCAATAAGTTTTGTTGTTTGATAAGAAAAACACAATTTAATGATTCAAAATAAACTTTATTATTCAGTATAATCTCCCTGAACATTAATGCACTTGCTCCAACGATCCTCCAATTTGTGGATCCCATACCTGAAGTGAGAATCCAGAGGATCTGCAAAATACGCTTCAACAGCCGTTATGACCTCTTCATTTGATGGAAAACGCTTGCCACGCATATATTTTTTGAGTTCTGGAAACAAATGGAAGTCGCTGGGGGCCAAATCTGGTGAAAACAGTGGATGCTGGAACAATTCGAACTTTAATTCATGAATTTTAGCCATTGTCAAAATGCTCTTGTAACACGGTGCATTGTTCTGATGAAAAAGGATTTTTTGCTTCTGCAAACCGCGTATTTTTTCACGATTTTTTTCCTTCCACTGGTCCAAAAGGTTGCAATAATATTCAGAATTAATTGTTTTATCAGTTTGCAAGTAATACACAAACAAAATTCCTCTCGCATCCAAAGAAACTGATGCCATAACCTTCTTGGCCGATTTCCGGACATGAACTCGTTTCTAAGCCGAACAACCAGGTTCACACCTTTCTTTAGCATCTTGTTTTGAGTCAGGATCATAATGATAGTTCAAAGTCTCATCCACGCTCAAAATCCACTTTATTCTTTCTAAAACGCCCCAAATGTTGCTGAGAGTGTCGCATTCGAATGTGCTTTTATTCTATAGTTAGTGAACGCGGCACCCATTGTGCACATAGCTTTCTAAAACCCCAAATTTCACTTAAAATATGGCTCACACTACCTAATGAGATGTGTAGAGCTTCTAAAACTATCATTATACACATTTAACATTTGTTCGTGAATTTCTTTTGGTGCTACACTTTCGAAAAATAAGAATTTTTTCACTGCCCGATATTCAATGTTTTCTATTGTAAAAAATACTGTGACACGGCGACACTAAATGGACTGTAAACAAATAATGAGTTGACAGATTGAAATGAAACTTCACATACGTTCTTATGAAGAGCGTACCAACAAAACAAAAAAAAAAATTTGGGCTAGTAGCAACGCCCTCTCTTATCGAACAACAAAACTTATTGAACAAACTGGTACTCAGAAAAAACTAGGAAAGATCAATATTTTGGATATTTTGGATCTATTTATTCAGACACGAAAAAAATGGCGGCAGAACTGAAAGTTGACGAAAAAAACCAAGAATCTGCGGCCGACAAACAAAACACGAAAATTTCTGCATGAGAGCTTGCGAAGAATTCTGTTGGATACAATCGGCGAAGATTTGAAGACGCACTCTTCTAGAGAAGTATAGGATCGATTTCAACTGAGTTTGCTGCTTCCAGAAAAAGTATGTGCTTTGAAAACCAAATAAATGGAAAACCATGTTGACTGTTTGATAGTTAGATTAAAAGGCCTTCTGGATAATGACAACGTCGTGTGACGTTTGAAGCTCAAAGGTGAGGTGATCAAGTGATCAAGGCAGTGCCATTGGGGGCAGAAGCAACAGTCAAAGACAACAAGTTACCGGCTACTGCATTGGAAACGTTAAATAACTACGATGTAGACCTACATATATCTCATAATTCATAGTTTTCTTCGCATATTCTGCGCACTTCCTGTGACGAATGCGAGCTCTGAATGCGACACCTCGCCGCTTGAAAACGTGGCTGAGGACGCACATGCTTCAAGATAGATTGATCGGCTTGGCGTTGCTGCACACGCATCATGACATTGAAATCAATACAGAAGAAGTTCTCGAAAGATTCTCAAAATTTGGCCGACATGGTTTTGTTTTGTGAAAATTTTCTATTCAATACACGAACTGAGTACAGTATTATATATTGGAATAAAGTATGCCACCCGCACTTCTACGATGTGTAATTTGTTTTTCAATTTAGTACGATTTGAAGTTTTTCCACCACGATATTAAACCGTATAAAGACTGCTATATTTAATACAATACTCTTCGTGTTTCAAGTAAATATGGGCCGATATATGCAGTATAAAGTCACCCGAAAGCTCGAAAATCTATTTATTAAGTATATGGAGGAAACGTTGACCCGATACAATCCATTTTTGACACACAGAGTAATAGAAAAGGATTTTCTCTGCATTTCAATTGAATATCACATATATTGGCCGATATTTTCGGTCAAAAGTGAACTATAGATACTGTGGTCCGCAAATTCGGTTGGGTTTATGCAATTTTTGGTTATAAGGTAGAATTCTTTAAAGGAATTATTATCCGCTATATCAATTGCTTCCTGATTTGTGTACCGGAAAGTGAAAGGATTAAATGAAATTTACATTTTCACTGTGACATAGGAATATGAGAAGAATGCCACGTGCCAAATTAAGTCGAAATCGATCAAGCGGGTCCAAAGATATGCGATTTCACAAAAAA